>NW_009919468.1:0-28208 GCF_000696875.1 Nestor notabilis
ATATATTTCTATTATATTTCTCTTATTTTTTTTTATTATATTTCTATTCAAAGACGGTTAAAGATATCTCTGCTTACCCGTGGCATACCTCAACTCATGTCTGTGTTTCATTTTGCTGTCTCCATTGTGTGGATGTGCCACAGGGTAAAATTACTTACTAGTGTCATTCTCCCCAGTTTAGAGAGAGGAAAGAAGAAATGTTATTGGTTTAGCCTTGATCACTTCAGTGATCAATTAAGTTATTTCACAGCTGTGGCTTTGTGGTCCTGATAAGAAGTACAACTAGAAACAGCTTAAAGTAGTGCTCTGAGATATACCAGTACTTAATTATTAGTTAACTTTTAATTAATTGGTTAGAAAACTTGGACGACGCAAGGGGTTATAGTTCTAACTTCAGAAGTCAGTCTTTTTTTTCTAAATACACTTTCCCCCACACACTTTCCCCCACACACCTTCAGTCAACTGGAGCATGCATCGCCTTGTTTACTTGCTTGGATTGTTGAATACAGTTCAGCCTTTAAAACATTTGTTGACAAGCTTTTTACAAAATATAAAGCTCCGTAAAATGTCAGCTTAAAAATGTTTTCAATATTATATTTCTAGTTCTGGTGCAGAACTGCTTATCTAATTCACATTACAAGATACAGACACAAGAAAGGCAGTATTGGCAAACCATTTATGTTAATTTTAGATCTGACACAGCTTAGAAAAAAAAAATCTTCTGCTGTAATAAGAGAATTAGATTTATTTCTCTCTATGATTTTTTTAGGCTTTTCTTCCATCTGCTTCAATGTAAATTGACATTACTCATGCTTGTTGTACTTTAAAATTATTAACATCTTGCTCACTCTTTCAGTATCTTAATCATCTTGTTTATTAAAAAAAATTGTTTGTTTAATCATTTTCTGAACTTGATAGATCTTCAGAACATAGCTGTTTGGAGATATATCATGATATTCCATTTAATAAATACATGCAAAACTACTTCTACTTGAGTCTCAACCATTTTCCCAAACACAATTAAATTATTCTTTTTTTTCTATCCCAGGAAAAAAAGTGGCTTGCAATATGCTTCAATAGCTGTACCATAAGATTTAATTTGTGGGCATGTCAACAAGTGAAATAATCATTACTTTTAAGAATAGAAACTATTTAAAATAATAAATCGTGCATTAATTTACAATATTTATAATAAAATAATATGTTTATATACCCAGTAGTTAAATATAAATATAATATTTTCCAAATATTCCTGTGTCTCAATATCAGAGACCTCTACATTAACCAGGAGGCAGACTGACTTTTTTTTCTCACAGCCAACTCTATTTAAAGACCAAACTTTGCCCCAAGCAGAATTCTTACCAAATAAAATCTTTTCATTGGTAGCTCTGCCATTGACCCCATCAGGTTCAAATTCAGAAACTGTCAATGACAGCACATGTTGTTTTCATTTCTACCTTGTTGAATGAAAACAAATATTCTGGGCTGTGGAGGTCAGAGGCAAACAAGGACTTTGGAGATCAGTGTTTGCATCAAAGTACCATGCAGAAAGAGGATGGATGATGTGCACTACCATCCCATCATCATTTTGGTAATGTTCTCTTGAGTTAGCATTTCAGCAGATGCAGTGCTACCCAAACTTCTAAGAATATGAAAATATCTAGCTTGGTTGTACTTTAACAGTGGCCTCAAGCAGATGCCTGAACGGCCCAAGCATAAGAGCATGGCAAGCATGAAGTGCCACCACGACTTGAGGTTAGCAGATGAACTATCTTGAAGGATTTATTTTGCAGGTGGCTATCAGACAAATCTTCCTGGATTAGGTGAATACTTCCAGTGTTCTCCTCACAGCTGGGATGATTTTGGAATACATTTAGCTCAAAATGTGAGCTCATCCACTGTCATTTTGACTGCTCTAGCTACACACTGTGCTAGCTACTAAAGCCTTTGGATTATCTAGAAAAGAATCATAAAGCAGAATAATCCCAAAAGGCAAACTTTAAACCATCTCAAAACCATAACTTTATGTGTTATCACTGCCATATTAGTTAAAGTATTGTGGGGTGTTTTGTTGGTTTTTGTAGGGTTTTTTGTTTATTTTTTGTTTTTTCCCCCAACTAGGCAGCATTCTACTATTTTGTCATGATTAATTCTTTCATCCTTGTTAAGAACTCAGTAATTCACATCTTTATATCAGCCATGTTCTAGAAACGCTGAAACAATGAGCTGTTCAGTGAAATAGATGTACGGAAGTATAAATCGTCAAGTATATTGATATGTCTGACATCAAACTACCTTATTATTGCCTCGATTTTCATACACATTGGACAAGAAAAATGATTAATAGACCCCATCAAAAACCCATCTCTGCTGATGTGGATGAGCAATTGCCTGCTCACATTTAACCTCTCAATAGTTCTACTGTTTACAGTCATTCATAAAATCTTATAACCCCAATAGCAGTTAAACCAACAAGAAATAATTGTCAATGGCATGTACAGCTGTAGAAAGAATGCAAAAATTAGCACTGACAGCTGCATCTGAGTACTAGAAGGAAGTTACTATGAATACTGAAACTTTAACATGAGGAGAAAAAGTATATTTGTCTATAGCGTTAATCTATACCAAGTTCTTAATATTTTTAGATCTTTTGCTTGTTTATAACATTTTCTGCTTTCCCACTTTACCAGAAATATATCTGTCTTTTCTAGCTAATTTTCCCATTTTCATTCTTAGTCACCTGGCATCTTATTTCCTCTTTGCTTGTTAACAAAGTCTGAACAAAAGTCTGAAGCAGATATGAGTGTGATGTTGTCACACAAAGTAAGGACTGGATTTCAGTGGCAAGTTTGAAAGGTACTATTGACATAACATGTCACAGTATAAGCAGAAACATTTTCATTAATTCAATCTTAAGTCATAAGTTAATGGAGATTCAACCTCATTCATTTATAAAAGAAATTATGAAGTCATATTTGTTGAATTATTATTGAATTATTGAATGATAGGCTTGAGAATAAAAACACTATTACTGTTAAATTCTACAGAAACAGTTTTGCCAGCTCTTCTGCAATGCATTTGTCTTTGTCTTTACTAGTACATAGATCAGTTTTTCAAAGTACTCTCTAAATTAATGTTGTTTCAGCAGAAAATACCCACCTTTGAAAATATTTATGTCCACACTGATAATGTATAAAAATCTTTTATATTTTAGTGCTTAGAGGCACACAAATATTTCTGTAATATTGAGGGCAGAAATAGCATTAATGAAATGTAGTTGAGGATGTTTTCTACTGGGTAACATTGGGAAAAACAGTAATAACATATGCCTGCAAAAAGGTTTCTGCATAGCATACATTTTGGGAACGTAAATACAGCAAGGAATTCATTCAGAGTTCTGTGGTATATTCAGGAAATAAAATTTTTATTGCCCTTCTTTTATTAAAGTGTGTAAAAATTAGCCTGTGAGGCAATTTAATGTAGTATCCGTACCCTCTCTAATGCTTTTACGGCTGTAATTAACTTTCTGGTAAATGAAAGATCAAATCTGTTCTATGTTATTTAAATACATTACTAAATTCTGTTTCTAGATTTCTGTGTCATCTTTTATTTAAAGCAGGAATAGCTCGTCTGTTAATGAAATTCAATTGCAGATTTGTGTGTGACAGGTTAATATTCTACTTGATATTGCTTAAAGAAATTACCATACTGTATTGCTACATTTTCTGCTATTTTTGTCTGAATGACTCTTCTGCAAAAATTCTATTGAGTAAAGTGGAAAAAGGATTTTCTGGACCTTAGCAACAGAGGGAATGTGTGCTGTTTGGAATAGGGAAGTTTGAATTTTTCAACATTCTAGACTTTAAGGTGCAATATTAAAAAAGATGCATGAAGTTTAAAATTTCCTCTGGAGAGATGCAAGAGAAATGAGTTGTCTCGCATTGAGAAATAAAATCAAACCCACAAGAATATTTAAAATTATTTTTATTTTAAAACATTTTAGTGTTTTTGGTTTTTTTTATTGCAACTTCTTTGTAGGTATTTAGTCTTTGTTATTTGCAATGCACAGAATTTAAAAACTAATGCATGGTTCTTAAAGGTTTGAGATGATGAGAATACTGCGAGGTAATACAAATATGGAATAAGCAAAAAACTGCATTCTTCATAAGTAGTATTTATTTCTTTTAGAGAAATTTCTTTAGATTAAGTTAAATCAATAATCTGGTTGGAAGTTAGGATTTACTCTGAAAACAATATGTGGAAAAAGTGTAGTTTGGTGTTGCGTTAAAAGGTAAAACAATTTGACAGAAAATAAACCCCCTTGTGCTCCAGCTGGTCCTCAGATATTAGAGGGGCTGGGTGTGGCTAGGCATAGATTCTGAGTGATGCCCAATTTACCGCTGTCAGTCTGGTCGTATTTAATATATTCAATAATCACAATTCCGGATGCACTAATAGTGCACTGCACCTTCAATCTAATTGTGCTCATGAACTAATACGACCTCACTGAAGGATCTGGTTGCGTTCAATGAGAAATTTATTATGATTAGCTACTTAAAGAGTGCACTTTATTAAAGCAACAGATACAGGTTCTTACGGATTGCCAGTGATAAATACACTGTCTGCAAAAACAGGTGCAAATAATAAGGTATACAAACGTGTGACAAAGTTACGAATAACACAGCCTGGCTTTAAAGTATAAAAATAAAAATTAACTCAATATAGAGATTCCTAATTTTTCCAGGGAAGCACTGGATACAGTGCAAGTCTCAATCAAAGGCATCCTGAAGGAGGGAAGAAAGGTCCAGCCCATTGACTGGTCCCAGGAGTCAGGGGTAATCTGCTGATGGAATCTTCCTCAAATCATCCATGATGATGTCTTCTCTAATGCCACCCACTCCTTGGGCTATTTTTATACTATTTTTCACTTCCAAGGTGGAGCTTGAGTGACTCTAGTCATACATACCTTTACTGTTACTGGTGTAAAATTCTCTTGCTTCACTTTTAAAGGCATATAGTACAAGAAATTCAAA
The DNA here is from genome assembly GCF_000696875.1 of Nestor notabilis. Lineage (NCBI taxonomy): Eukaryota > Metazoa > Chordata > Aves > Psittaciformes > Psittacidae > Nestor > Nestor notabilis. The sequence goes on from NW_009919468.1 coordinate 5,034, forward strand.
GAGCATGCTCAGTGAGGGGTGGTCTCACTTTGGAGGTGGGTAGCATTGGAGATGGAGGTGTGTTTTTGTATTAAAATGCATTGTAATGAAGCAAAGTTCACAGAAAGGATGGAGTTTTGTCAAAAGATGACAGGCTGTTGGCTCAGGGTAGCAAGTAGGCAGCTTATCAGTTTTAAGTACCACCTAGTTCCTATCTCTGCTGGTGTTGAGACAGAGCTTGGCCGCAGAATCTCCACTCCACTCTATCCTCTGCCAAGCAATGCTGCCACGGGAACCACTGTGGAGTGAATTCCTGGCATGCCAGGTACAGCTGCATCTTACCTTAAAAGTCCATTTTGCCTTTATGTGTGAACCATGCTACATTTTTAAATATAAGTTTAATTTCAAAATCATATTCAGTAATTATTTCACATTCAGAAAACCCACAAACCTAGGCCAGTTGTGTTGGGTTTACATGGCAAGGTTTTAGCTGTGACTTGTCTGTAAGGGTGCCTTCTGTGAGAAGACACAAAGAGTTGCCTCCATGTCAGATAGAGTCAGTTCCAGCTGTCTCTACGATGGCCCAAAGCTGAGCCAATCAGCCACAGTGGTGGTGCCTCTGTGGTAATGTGATTAAGAAGGGTAAAAAGTGTTGCAGAGCAGCTATAAGAAAAACCTCGCATACACTATGCTTAGTGAAGAAGCAGGGGGGAGGTGTCCCACGCACTGGAGCAGAGATTTCCCTGCAGCCTATGCAGAAAATCATGGTGACATACAGTGTCCCCTGCAGCCCATGGAGGACTGTGTTGCAGCAGGTACCCTCACTGCCTGAAGGAAGCTGCAGCCTGTGGAGAGGATCCCAGTCAGAGGAGACTTAAGTATTTGTGTAATTGTGTGCTTTTACATACATTGTTTGACTGAAACATAAAAAAATTAAATACAGGAAAGAAGATTATGTAGATAAAGACAGGATCAATACAAAACAATTCTCTGAAGTGATATTTTTGTTTCATATTTTTCAGGATCAAACTGTCCCACAACAGGGAACTTACTGGTTTTACACTCATTTTGTCATGGTAGGTTGGTAAGAAATAGTTACAAATTTGTTCCTGTAGTATATTGAGGAGCGTCAACTGAGAAAAAGAAGATTCTCCTGGTGGGCAAAGTAATGAAGGATGGGTTACTTTAAACAAAAACATTGTGGGTTTTTTTTTTTTTTTTTCAAGTTACAAAATGCTAGTGCTATGGTATTCTAAAAAAAGGAGATATTAAGATAATAAATTGATGTCAAAATGGGAAATACTTCAATCACTATTGCACTGGAAAAAAAAGATATTGAAAATTTAAGGCCAGATTCTGTATCTATCAGGCTATGTTTCTGCTGGTGGTAAAAATATAGCACAGGAATACTTTTCCTCCAGAATGATTTGTAGTTACATCAGGATAGACTGCAGGTTTCTTGAATGAGTGAGAAAACTCAGTGGCTTATTTTGACCCTTCTTTGTACATTAAGATTGGATTGTTAAAAAATAACAGCAACTTTTAGGTTCCCACCTGGAAGTGTTGCACACTACAGTTTGCAGATTATAATTATTGTTATGATTTTCTGAAAATGCTGGAGGTGTATGCAGCTAACAACTTAGATAAAACGTCTTCTGGTGCTGGATCACCATTCCTTAATTTACTGGCATGCTACTATGGTTTACTGAAGGTAATGAAGTGTTGAAAGGGAATACCAACTCCTCCAAAGAGTACAAATAAGCTGTTATTGAAAATGCTAGCTAGGACCAGAGGCCCTCTTTTATTTCTTGCCTTCAGAGATCTGGAAGAATTGAAGGATCTGAATTGGCATCTGTCAGATTCATACTTTACTTAGACTGAAGATGGATTCATTGATGCATAGAACGGGTTTTCATTGCTTTGCAGACCATTACACTGCTTAAACGGGACTTGCAATCTTATGAGGGTACAGGTCCTATACCATAAACATTAGAAGGAACTTTTTCATCAGAGTACTTGGTTGTACATGGCAGTGAGCTTTGAAAGACTTCACATGCCTAGATTTACCATAACTCTGTTGCTAGAGAAGCTTGGTCTCACTAAGCAGACTAAATCATCTGCATCTCAACTCCTTTTGTTTCCTTGAACATTTATCTTTATTTCTTCTTTGAATACTTTGGACGAGTTCAGAAACCAAATTTATTTTTCAGTTTCCTTCTTGTCCAGGTGAAAGTGTGTGAAAGACTAGCTTGCAGGATCACCTCCTTCAGCCTCCTGGTCATGCTTCTTTTGATGCATCCCAGGATACAATACTCTGGTTTATTTTCATGTCCTACTTAAAATTAGTTTTGGTTAGTGCCATTGCTCAACATCTGACTCTAGTCTATAAGAACGTTGCAAGAGCAGAAACACCATGTCAATTCCTTTTGTCTTTTACAGTCTTATGTCATGTAACCTTTAATGTTATTTCTGTGATTGATCATCCATACCAAATGATGAGTTTTCTTTTACCTTCTGTTTCAGTCTTCTGTGACATTCTTTACAATATGCTTTTATTTGTGTATATCCACTGCTCTCCATTATATTTAGATATCCTGCCTTTCTGGGCACTGTCTCTACCCTTTAGATTTTTATCTTTATTCTGCTAGTATTTTGAAAGGAATACTGATGAAAAGTAGGATACGGTTCTGTAATTTAAAACAGATTTTAATTCATGTACAGAAAAACATATATTGAGTTTCCTATTTATCTGTCCTTTGCTTGATAATGATCTTTTATTATCATCATTTTATACTATATGTATAAAAATTATTTTTTGCTAATTTATTTTAAAAAATTAGAAAATTTGATTTTGCTTCTAAGACCAATGCTTTTTTTGCATGAGATATGGTAGAAATCAGTAATGTAAAACTAATAGTTGGCCAATTTTTAATTGATATGGTGAATTTGCTAGGAGTATTCTGTGTTTTGATCTGAATTCAATTTTTTCTTATGTAGAATTACTGAAATGACAATTATTAATCTCATACTTCATCTTGTAATAACACATTGCATCCAATTGAAACATTTCAATAATTCATTTTGATAAGAAAAGAAAGCATGTAAAATTACTATCCATGAAAGTCAGTGTCTTTAGAGAGTGCAATTCAAAAGGAATAGAATAAAACCCAGAGTGTGTTTGGCTCTGATTTACTCTTGGAAGCAGTTTGTGTAGTTGAATCTGAAGTACACTTATGATTTTGAAATCCCTGGAGGAATTTCTGAGAGTTTGCTGATGTGGAAGGGTTTGATTGAGTGATCTGTGGAGGACTTCATCAGTGCAGTTCTGGCTCATCTGCTTGACTAGTTGTGTCAAATCAAGGCAACTGAAGAATAAAATGGTCACCTGAGTTCTGCCATGGAGAAGATAGTTGGGCAGAGAGAGGTTAGGAGTTCTGTTTTTAACTTAGTTGCAAAATGTTCCTCTCTCAGAAACAGAAATCAGTTGGGAAAAGTTCTTTATCTTTGTGATCTAGGTGTGATGAATTATTGTTAGTAGAAGGATTAAGTAAGAAATAGAGAGATGACCATGAGTCTGGAGGCATTTTTGAGAGGAATAGAAAATGCTGCAGAAGGACTAGTGAGGACCAAAATGTATTATTGCAGAAATCTGGTATAAGTATAGATAAATTACTGAGTTCCAGATAAAATCAACCTCAGCAGGGAATCAATATTATGGAAGTCACAGATGTGCTAGTTTTATTGAAGAGCGATGTGTGGTAAACTGGGCAATGGTTAGGTCTTTCTTCAAACTTTCCCTTCTATCTGAACACTACCTGAAAGGTATTTGCATGTAGATGGCTTCCAAAGAGCAGTAAACATGGAAATTTAGAATTTATACACATACAGTGTTGCAATAAAATCAAAATGTATTGCAAAATTCTAGGGTGTCATTATCAGATGCCTAAAAGGGATAGAAACTTTCACATCAAACTGTCTACTGATCACACAATTTCTGCTCCTCTGACGTGACAGGAGCTAGACCAGTGGAAGAGCTATAAGCTGAAGCAGAACTTGAAACATCCTGAAGCAGGTTGTAGAGGGTACAGCCCAGGTATTTATACTTTAGAAGAAAACGAAGCTCAGAAGCCTCTTATGTTTCTTATAACCCTGATATATAATTTGGGTCTTGTTGGTGTAAATGGAAGCAATCTGCTTTCTGGGATAGAGAGAAGGACCCAGCACATCTTGGGCTGCTTTCTGGTGATCGTAAGATAAGATGCTATAGCTCTGATATGTCAATCTAGGTTATGAATATTCATTCTACCCCTTTGTTGTAGTGCTTTAGCAATGAAACTGACTATATGTCTTATAATTTGTAGGAAGGTTAAGCATTAATGAACTGGTATCTGTATGTGAACGAAGTTGTAATAATGTTTCCAAACTTAATGACTGTGGCTGGAATAAATTTTATCACTAAGAATTTTAATTTGTTTGCCTGAGCAGCAGGACAAATACTCTAAATTAAAATAAAAGAAATTATTTTCTAGAAGCAGGATTAAATGCTAGACAAAGCTTCTGTATTTCTGGGAGCTTGTAAGAAATTGTAAACTGCTCATTTCTAAAACTGCTGTTGTTGTGCCCTAACTCACTAGTGTAGTGATGATTTTCTCAGAACAAAAGAGTCTGTCTGCGTTTACCATATCCATTTTTGTCTAATTCTTTCTGCCCTACCAGTAGCATTAGTGTAATGTGTGGCTAGGAATAGGTCAGGAGATTCACATCCCTGTATTTGCCTCTCTCTCTGGTTAGTAGGATTGTTTAAGTGAAATTCTTTCTCCACCAGTTTACCTGTAAGATATTCTAAAAGCATGTGAAATGAAAGCTCAGCAATAATGACTCTTTGTCTATTCCTTATTACAGCTGGTCAAAACTCAGAATTTTCAGTCCATTCCTGAGACAGTTAGACAAACCCTGGGGGAAAGTATCCAATATCAAACTGGAATGCAAGCTTTATTATTTAAAACCAAGAAAATCCTGCATAAGAAAGGGGCAGTAGAAAACAAAATGGCAATTCCAAAAACCCAAATAAAATTGAAACAGTCCTCCAAAGAATTATTGAAATATTAATTCAGAATTATCTGGAATATCCTGAAAGAAGGAGGTAGCAGAGGAGTTTTGTTTCCCTTCTCCTCTCTATTTAGGGTTGGAAAGAGTCCTCTCTTTAGCTTAGAGAGGCTGGTGGAGTGCCAGCCCTAGTGGTGGCAACAGGCTGTGTGGTGAGGGCCCAGGGGTGCCGCACTTCTTGCAGCCAGACTTGCCAAAACTGGCAACTCTCCCCCAATGTACCCATGGGTGCCTGCTGTCCTGGCACAAAACAGCCTTGAAGTTTCTGACTCCAAAACGGTAAGTTAGCAGTGTTGCCCACCGTAATGTACACTGGAAATCTCAAGCTGGGAGGTCTGGGGAGGTCTCTGCTTACATATCTTTTAGAAAACCCTCAAAAGCCCACAGCTGGCAACCTGGGAGCTGGGCAAGTTTCCATCAGAAGTTAGGCAGTGTGCATCCTACAGAGCAGGTTGGCTTTGACAAGTTGCTGGTTTGACGGAAAATTTCGAACCACCTCTATCTTTACTTTTTATTACATATTTTCTCCCTTTTTCATTGGCTATTACAGAAGTATAGCTAATTGGTGCATTCTTACTCTGAATTGTGAATGCAGCATACGAAAATTATACTGTGAAGGTGCCTACAGACACATTGTCTATTAGACAACAGAAATCACAGTCTGTGGGCCACTTACTGCAGAAATATCTTCAGAATTAAATGCCAGGGCCATTGATCTAGTGACTGACACATACTGAGAAGACAGAAAGTTAACAGACTGAATAAAGCAGTTACTCTAAATTCAGTGGTATTTCTAAATAATCCATACTTCTGAATACTAAATTTGAAACTAAAAGAATGTATAAAATACTATCTTTCTCTGTAACAAATCTTGTAATTTGTATTTCTAGAATTAATACTTGAAATTATTGGTAGAGGTATATGCAAAGTGCTTTTTTTCCTCTGAAATTTTTTTTTTCTATGTAATTTTTTTGTATCTTGGCTCAGGATCATACTCCTTTTCCAGTTTGGGTTTTGGGTTTTTTTTGGAGGTGGTGCTTAATATCTCATCCAGCACCAGAGATTTCACAGACCCACTTATGCAATGAGTTTCTACATGGATATAAAATCTCTCATAAGAGAAATTCCAAATAAAAAGAAGAAAATTGTGTAGTATCTTCATTGCTGTGATATGTAAGCATCTCATTCTAGTCAACATATTTCATAAGTAGAGGGTGATTTTTAATCATCATCACTGCCTTGAAGAAGGGCAGATTTATTTTACTTTGCTTAAGATTCTTGGTTGTGGCTATATTCTTACAGCAGCCAAAAGAAGGTCAAAGGAATGTAACTTGATTAGGAGTATAGGGTGATAGAGTCTTTCATGATGCTTTCTTTTTTTTTTTCTGCAGGAGATAGATCCATTTTTACCTCGCTTTTGGAGGGTAGAGGGAATCTTGCACAGATTAATTTATCCTTTTATTGGAATGATCAATGTGCTTGAGGTAGAGTTGTTGACAGTAATATTCATCCTAGTGCAGTATGAGATTATTTATTCATTTATTTATATATCATGGAACAAGGACATTCAGTAATAAAGACTCAAATTTTGTACTTTAATACCTGCTACCTAGAGGACAAATAAAAGTATAAAAGAGAAATTCTGTGGATTTATGGTAGTTATCTCTGAGTAAATGTATTTTGGGGTTCTGTACTAGCTGGAATTGCCAAAATGTTCGTGGTTTATTTGCTATAGAACGAGGATAATACAAATCCCTATTCTTCTTTTGTTTTTTCTTTTTTTGCACAGTAAGAACGTAGTATTTTAAAAACCATGAGATACTTGGTGTTCTTTGTCAGCAAATTACCATAAAAAGGTGTTCTAAAAAGATTTGTCTACTAAGAAATTCAAGTTGAATTTGCCTTTAAGTTACTACAAGTGAGCAAATTTCATACAACTTTTCACTACAGTAAAAATCTAAACCACCTTAATATGTATCTTATAAAGGATACAGAATTTGATTTGTCAGTTTTTATATCATACTGATATAAAATATCACAAAAACTTTACAGATCCATTAGGGAGTTTTAGGCCATTATCCTTTGTCCTGAAAAATCAAAAAAATAGGTTACTATAAGTGGTGGAATAGTTGGAAGTGGCAGGAAAAAACTGACAGAATTTTAGCATGTGGTTTAGAAACAGGGGTCATTACTGGCACAGCTTTACCAGTTCATGATATACAGAGGAGATCCAGAAGCTAACCAAATACATTCCCTTTCAAACACTTAATATTCCTTTCAGGAATAGATTCCTTTAGTTCAGAATGCATTTTACCTCAACATGTGTTCATCTATTTCCTTCCTTTAACTTGTCAATAACCAAGGACTATATTTGCAAAGGGAGGGTATTTTTCCATCAGTTATTGTTAATAGAAGTTTAAATAATTATTTTTAATCATTTTCACCTAAACTGCTATTATTAATTTAATGATTTATACCTAATTCATATAAATCCCCTATTCTTCCCTCCTGTTCAAAAGCAATTCCTTGTAAACATGTAAAATTGACTTTTACCATTAAACAAACTGAACAGTAGTTCCATTTGGTATGTCTTAGCATATAGGTGGAGTAAATAGGAATTAGGAGAATTATGTTTCCCTCATATTTTTTCTAATTACTGTAAATCAAAGTAGAAATCACTTGAGGCAGATCAGATATTGCAAACAAGAAACATCTCAATTTGTTCATTTCTGAGCAGTGCCAATCTTTCCACTGAGCAAGATCGATAGCTGTGGATATGCCTAAACTATCACAAAATACTTTTGACACTGTAAGCTTTTGCCAAGAGTTTCCAAAATGACTTCTTAGTTTGTCTTACAGTCTTTCTACTTCTTATAATTTCACAGTATTTAATTTTATTTTTATAAGACTATCTCTTCTTTCAAAATGTCTTTGCTAACTTCAAAGCATCTCAGAAAAAGGCGATTTAAAGGGGGTATGTGTTAAGGGAATACAGAATACATACCTACTACAAGATAAGCAACTGCTGTATTTATAGTTTAATCTGCCAGTTCCTGAAATTCTAACTTAGGGTCATTTTATCCCTTTATTGCTATATCAGAAAGTCTAGGGGCTTTTTCATTTTATCTTGTGTGAAGCAGCTCTGAAAGTCTCAGGCTCAAAATGCAAGCCCTAACAATTTAATCTTGAGTCACCAAATACAAGCAAATAAAAGATGAGCCCATAAATAAAGTTTATAGAAATGAACATGACCAGGTGCACTGCATAGGTGGAGCAGAAGTATGTTTGATTTGCACATAGAATCTACTGAAGTATGAAGATATAAGAGGTGTTTGGAGACGAGTAGCGAGTGGTGTCCCTCAGGGATCAGTGCTGGGACCTGTGTTGTACCACATCTTTGTCGGTGACATGGACAGTAGAATTGAGTGTGCCCTCAGCAAGTTTGCAGACGACACCAAGCTGTGTGGCTCGGTTGATACGCTGCAGGGAAGGGATGCCATCCAGAGGGACCTTGACATGCTTGTGAGGTGGGCCGGTGCCAACCTTATGAAGTTTAACCAAGACAAGTGCAAGGTCCTACGCCTGGGTCGGCACAACCCCAGGCACAGCTACAGGCTGGGCAGAGAAGAGATTCAAAGCAGCCCTGTGGAGAAGGACTTGGGGGTGTTCGTTGATGAGAAGCTTGACATGAGCTGGCTTCAGTGTGCACTTGCAGCCCAGAAACCAACCGTATCCTGGGCTGCATCAAAAGAAGTGTGACCAGCAGGTCAAAGGAGGTGATCCTGCCCCTCTACTCTGCTCTTGAGACCTCACTTGGAGTACTGTGTCCAGTTCTGGTGTCCTCAACATAAAAAGGACATGGAGCTGTTGGAGGAAGTCCAGGGGAGGGCCATGAGGATGATAAGGGGGCTGGAGCACCTGCCTCATGAAGACAGGCTGAGAAAGTTGGGGCTGTTCAGCGGGGAGAAGAGAAGGCTGCGTGCACACCTCAGAGCAGCCTTCCAATATCTGAAAGGGGCCTACAAGGATGCTGGGGAGGGACTCTTCATTAGGGACTCTAGTGGTAGGACAAGGGGTAATGGCTTTAAACTTAAACAGGTGAAGTTTAGGTTAAATATAAGGAAGAAATTCTTCACAGTGAGGGTGGTGAGGTACTGGAATGGGTTGCCCAAGGAAGTTGTGAATGCTCCAACCCTGGCGGTGTTCAAGGCCAGATTGGACAGAGCCTTTGGCGACATAGTTTAGTGTGTGGTGTCCCCGCTCATGGCAGGGGGGTTGGAACTAGATGATCTTAAGGTCCTTTCTATGATTCTAATTCTGCAAGGATACTTTTTTCCTTTGCAAAGTTTTCTCAAAATCCGCTTCTACCCCAATAGCAAGAAGTAACTGGCCATTTTAATAGCTGGTTCAAGCTATGCCTTATTGAGTATATATCAAAACATAGTCTACAGATGTGCAAAAATTTACATCTATATCAGACTGAGGAGAGAAAAAGAGCAGAATATTTGCGGTTCAGTGAATGCTAATATGGTTCCAGGAAAAGAGTATGAAATGTAGACCAAAAAAGACAAAATGTAGACCATAAAGACATTATGTAGCAAAGTGGGAAAAGGAGCATTTGAATTTCTCTATGATGGGCAATGCACACTTGTGATTATTGAGATTAGAGGAAGTAGGAAACTTCAGAAAGGCTGTTGTGAAGAAATAGAATGGATTCATGTATACAAGAGATGTTGGCTTTCATGAGCAGTTGTATGACCTTCACTCTGGTAGCTTACATGAAGTTATGGGAAAAGTTTTCATCAGAAACAGTTTTCTTTACAGGAATTTCAATGAACAAAATTTTCCTAAACAGGGAATTTGAGGGTTTAGGGGGATTTTTGTTTGGTTAGTTGTTTTGTGTGCGTGTTTTGGTTTGGTTTTGGTTTTGGGTTTTTTTTTGTTTTTTTTTTTTTTTTTGGGGTGTGGGTTAGTTGTTTTTAGCCTTAATAAATAACATTTTTCCTAAACTAGACTAAAGGGGTTAGTTTTTGTTTCATTGGAGAAATTTATTTCCTTTTATGTGTTTGTTTTGGGTTGTGTTCTTTTTAATCCTAGGTTTCATGATTTATGGCTTGTTTAGAGGCATGAAATAAGTACTTTGAAATGGAGATAAAACCAGTGTGGTGATCTACGCATTCCTAAACCACAAACATCTTCACTGAAAAACAAAAGGATTCCTATTTCGATTTCAAGAGAAATAATATAGAAAATTAATTCAGAAGTTTGTTTAATATGCAAGTTATGCAACTTGAATTTCAAACTGAGGAAGGTTAGTGGGAAGTATGCTTCTAAAATACCCTCTAAATAAGAGGTGTGATGAGAACTACTATGTTTGTTCAAGGATATTTGAAAGTTCAGAAAAGGGGATGAGCTGAGCTGAAAAAACTTGTCAGTTAAAAGTCAAAATTCTGTAACACCAGCAAACTATACTCAATAACTTTTTAATTCTTGCTGACAACCTTTTGCTGTCATTCAAATTCTGGAATAACAGCCTTTTAAACTGTGTTTTAGCACTTCCCTTTTCTGTTCAGGAGCACAGAACACTGTAAATGGCCGAGTGAAAGAAAATAATGACAATGTGTGCTGAAAGGGATCATCTTAATTACATTTATAATACTTCCCTAAAAATTAGATTACAGGTTAGATTACAGATTAGAGCACTGGCTAACACTTTGGTATTAACTTTTAGGGTGTTTCATCTGCTGTAAAAGAGTTTGCTGTCTGTTTATATTAGTGTTACTAGCCATCTGATTTCTCTTAAGTTCCCGAGGAAACAAAACCCAAGGTCCCTGAGGAAACAATCCCCAAATTTAGTAACTGCTATTAAAACCTACATGGTATTATCCTTTGACTCTCTGCTTATATTTTTTATTTCAAATCCTAGCATTTTCCTAGAGAACAAACAGAAACAAACTTCTCATGCAATAGTGCAAGAAATGTCTGAATTTTGGAAAATAAATTGAACCTCTGTAGGTACACGCATGTTCCTTTTAAAGCATATATAGAAAGATTCTTTCATCACAGTCTCTCTGGGTGTCTTACCTCTCCTGCTGGACATGAGGCCAAAAAGCTTTTGGGATTTGGCAGTTGGGTTGACTTCGGTAACCAGTGGGCACAAGTAGCAACCATTAGAGTTATTAGCAGGGCTAATACTCTGTTTTATTTTATCTATGTTTAGTTTCTATCCTGCATTGAGTAAGGCTGTGTTTGAATGAACAAACATCGCCTTCATGCAAAAGGGATGTATTATCCAGGTTAATTTGTGCTTGCAGTTTTAACAATGTAATGCTTCTCTCTGGAATGTTTTTGTATATATATGTATTTTGTTAAAGCCTAGCTCATGACAGTTTGCTTTTCCTGCCACAGCTCAAAAGATAAACAGAAGTGAAAGAAGAAAATTCCAAGAAAGTGCCAGATATCAGTGTGGAAAAAAACCCCAACCCAACAACAACAACGAAAAGGCAAAACCAAAAACCCCAAAACACCCCTAAACAAACCAACAACAATAAAAACCCCAAACCAAAACAACCAACCAAACTAAAACAGAATGGAAAGGAACCCTAGCATTTTATATATAGGAGAATGAAAATTCTGAAGCTTGCTGCCTTGATTGAATATAATACAATTGAACTCATGTTTCCAGTCATTAAAAAATTACTCTGACAGTAAAGATGCTGTTCTCAGTATCTGCTTAGAAGGAATAGAAAAATATATGAGAAGTATTATAACAATGTTTTCTTTTTTTCCTTCTTAGTGGTAACATATGTGTAATATATGTTCATTCTTGTGCGCTGCTGTCATACAGTAGCAGTGAGATGAACTTTACAAGGTATATACACAGCAGGCTAGTAATGCTCACTAAATCTTTCACACCTCTCACACAATACCAGTTATAATTAAATGATTTAGCTTTTTGAAGAGATTTGTTTAGATGGGAGGAAGAGGTGACTAAAATGATGTTCCAATGGATTTTTAAACCTCAAAGTCTGTAGAACATTTAGATATTATTTTGCTTTTAGAAGGAAAAAATATTTCAGAAAGTGCAGTATTGTGGGACAGAGAGGGGTTTGTATTACACTTTTGAGTTCACAAGTAACAAATGACTGCCTGCAACATACCTGATTGTTGAAGCTTTTATACAAAGTGATTGCAGTGCAAATTCCGCTGTCCATAGTTAAGATAACATGGTTTACTAATAATACATCAGGCTCACAGAGAATAGCTTTAGAAGTACTGAAATGGAGCCATGGTGTTTCTGAATTTAATGTTTTCAATGGGAAACTGTTTTATCCCAGTTGGCTGACCCAGGTTACAGATATAGCACTTCAGCACGTTCAAAAAGAACAATTAAAATGGCAGAAGCAACTTTTAAAAGATTCCTTCAGGTGTTGTTTTGTTATGTGAGCTCTAAAATTTACAAGATAGCTTCGTTGCCATAACAAACCAACCCATTTTCAGTGAGATCTTTCAGCCTGCTGTGAAATTTGTAGTAGGCCATCTGTTGTGATTTAAACCCAGCTGGTAACTAAGTACCATACAGCTTGCTCACTTTCCCCCACTCCCTGGTGGGATGGGGAGGAGAATTGCAAAAATTATCTCAACCTGTGGTTGGTCTCACACATTATTAATTATTATATATTCAATACATAAAAATCCTGTTAGTCTTTAGCAACACATCCTATATCAGTTGTGACTATTCAAAACCATAGAGCTGATGCTGTATAATAGCAGCCAGGATCCTTGATCACCCTTATCTCTGTGACCAAGCTGATCAGGCTTTAGAGGTCTTTGATAAGAGAAATGAGAACTGAAGTGGACTGTCTTGTTTCTCTTACAACTTTCTTGGGGCAGTCCATGTTTAATGCTTTCTTTTCCTTTCAAAAGTGATATCTCAGCTGTTCCTGGTGCTAAATTCTTTGTCCTTGGTTCTGCTCCTCAGCCTCCTTGTGTGTCTGGCAGGATTTCCAAGTCATTTGTAGTCCCCAGTAGCACCCTTGCTCTTTACCTTGCAATCTGTTGCTTGCTGCTTTGGTGGCTGTATTGCTCACATGTAAAACATTTATATGTTGCGTTTGGCTGTGCTACCACAGTGCTACATAGAACACTGTTTCACTGTTTTATCATTGTTTTAGTATTCCCATATTTGTGTTCAGGCTGATACAATTTTTTTTGTATCTTGGGTTGTGCACTTATAATTAGAGATGTTACAGACCTCTGGTTTGGCTACACAACTACAATGCATTTCCAAACTAACTTTCAAAGAAATATGGCCATGTCTATTATTAGGCTTCCAAAGTCAGCGTGACCAGTTATTTTCTTCCTTTAACTTTTCCATTTCCAAGGTAGCTTCAAATTACACTCTGACTTCTTTTCTCTTTGGTTACAAGAAGTTAATAGACATTCTTAAGGAATTGCTTATGATTGTACAAATCTAAAATATACTACATTACACACAAAAGCACGTGCTTCCTTCCTAGTTTCTCTAGCTAAAGCCTCAATCTTTTCATCACTTCTTAGTGCAGTGAAAAACTGAGATTTGATATTTATTTATTTTATCCTAGCTCTATAGAGAGATTTTTCTTCCACACAACAGAAAAAGAGGATTTGTGTAGCTTAAATGACTTTTGAATGGTACAGTAATGAAGCTCCCTTTCATATCCACAGGGAAGTTGGTGTATTCTGGTATCATATGCATGTGAGAGAGTAGCAGGATCTGAAAAGATAGCCTGTCCTGGGAACATCTCTTCAAATTGCCACTCAGCTGTGTATCTACATACACCTACATCAAGGGATCTGTAACACAGGCCAGCGAACTGCTCTGTGTCATGTTGGAATCAGCTCCTTTAGGGCTCCAAAGGGGACATTTAAAGACTAATCCTGAAAGCAGCTGAGCCCTTTTGATAGAATTTTTTACTGAGCAATTCTTCTTAAGTCAATGGGATTTGAAAGAATCCAGAACCCAGCTGGATCCAACTCCTAATATTCACAGTGGTTTTGGTTTTCTATGAGCATTGTAGGAGGATTTATAGCCTAACATCAAATAACTAGAATATAAAAAAGATGAATAAAAAAATACCATCAAAAGAGATGATAAGATTTCAAGATTAATTCTTGTACAATCAAGTTATACACAATCTGAGTTAAATAATTTTAAATGAAGGTGTCTGTGAGAGCAAACAAAGGGACAGATTATAAACATCGCCGCTCCTAGTCAAGTTATGCTTAGATCATGAATTTTTCTGGTTAGTCATTTCTTGTTTGATTATGGAAAAACTAACGTTGTCAGACTTTTATTCATAGCTTGAAACCTTATCTGTGACTCCATCACAATTATTTTTATGATGCCTATTTACAGTGCTACTTATTGAATCAAAACTTATTTTGCTTGAGTAAAAAAGTACTGAATGAAAATAATTTGTAGTCTATCAAATATATATGTGTATGAAAAAGATCAATTAGCAAACATTTGTCACACAGGAGAAAGAATAACTACATTACAGTAAATTCTACCGCATACTTAAAGCAGAAAGGCAAAACCAATACTCATATATAACGGTTTAGTGAATTACAGAAAGTCCCATACGTTTATTTTATCTAACTCATCTTTCTATACAGGAAGTACTCCTTTTTTATTTAGTCATTTACTTGGTTATCAAGTACTGGCTTAAGAGAGTCCCACTGCAGTGTTCAATAAAATCTCCCTTGCTACAGAGAAAGCCATGATGTTTAAACACACTAATCTTTTAAGAAGTATTTATTCACAATAAACTGCCCTGTAGTGTCCCACCCACACTGTGCTATTCAGTGCATCTCTGTTTGAAAGATGTAGTGTATAGTTCCAGCATGTAGTTTGCAATTACAGTGATATGACAGAGGGGTTTCTGTAGACCCAGTGCACAATTTCTTTTGTTTAGAACTGGAAAGAAAAATGAAAATTATGTCTATTACTATTCTGAACAAGCAAAAACTTGAACCGTGAAACAACCTACAGATCTATCCATTTATTTATTGCCCTTGACAGTTTGTGGTGCTACAGGGTAATGTCTAAAAATGCTATACATCTTAAAGTAGATCACAGGTTGTGGGCCAGAGAAGTAATTAAAGAAAGGATGCTCATTTGGAAGGAAAGGAGTCAATTCAATAACAGCAATCTATCAAATGTTAGCATTTTAAGGCTATAATTTTACTCAGACAAAAACACCCCCCCCCCCGCAAAAAAAAAAAAAAAAAAAAACAACAAAAGAAACCCCACAAACAAAAAACCCCACAACAACCCCCCAAAAAAAAAACAACAAAAAAATCTTTTTGTAGTCAGTCTAAAGTGCATTCAGTTTTGATCAGTCATGCTAACCTACCTCCTCTTTTGTCTCCCCAGTTTGACACATATTTTAAGTGTTCTTCAAGAATCTTAGTCTTGTTTGAAAACATTCTCTGGAGCATGTTTTGACCAACAAACCAACTGTAGTACTAATCAAGCTTTTAGGCAAGACTGTCTGTTTAAATACTAGAATCATAGAATAGTTAGGGTTGGAAAGGACCTTAAGATCATCTAGTTCCAACTCCCTGTCATAGGCAGAAACACCTCACACTAGACCATGTCACCCAAGGCTCTGTCCAACCTGGCCTTGAATATTGCCAGGGATGGAGCATTCACAACTTCCTTGGGCAACCCATTCCAGCGCCTCACCACCCTCACAGTAAAGAACTTCTTCTTCCTTATATTTAACCTAAACTTCCCCTGTTTAAGTTTGAACCCGTTACCTCTTGTACTATCACTACAGCCCCTGATGAAGAGTACCTCTCCAGCATCCTTGTAGGCACCCTTCAGATATTGGAAGGCTGCTATGAGATCTCCACGCAGCTTCTCTTCTCCAGGCTGAACAGCCCCAACCTTTTCAGCCTGCCTTCACATGGGAGGAGTCCCAGCCCCGTTATCATCCTCATGGCCCTCCCCTGGACTTCCTCCAACAGCTCCATGTCCTTATATTGAGGACACCAGAACTGCACACAGTACTACTCCAAATGGGGTCTCACGAGAGCAGAGTAGAGGGGCAGGATCACCTCCTTTGACCTGCTGGTCACGTTTCTTTTGATGCAACTCAGGATACACATTTGGCTTAGCAATAAAGAATTCATTAATCTTAAAAAAGTCTAATTAAAAAAATTAATAAAAAGACACTTATACAGTTACTTCCATAGAGTTTGCTTGGAAACAATATAATTCAAAATCAGGACAAAAATAAAATTCCTTTGAATGTGCATTTTTTAATAAAAGCTAGCTGATGAAGATGTGACAAGGTGGCCAGTGGCTCAGTAGGCTGCATTCCTTTTATCAGTGTTAATTATAGGGTCAACATTTACTAAATACACTGAAAATATATTCCCAAACCAATGAGGATTATTTAGTTTTCACTGATGCTTTTTGAGAGGTATTACAGTATTATTAGATTCGAAAATATACGGTGTTGTTCCTTAGTTCCTTTAATTGTGATTTGCATCACAAAATCCTGTAGCTACAAAGTAACTATTTAATCTTTCTTCAAATATAAGCCATTTTATAATTTTCTAATCCTTGGTGCCTCCTTTTACCATCAAACTGTGGGAGAGCAACATTAGCAGCAACAATTGCTGCTGCTAAGAGGAGTACAAGGCTCTTGAGCTAGTTTTGGGTGTGTCTAAAGCGGTTTCTAGGCCCTGAGACCCTTGGGCTCTTGTGAGGATCCTTGAGTGATCCTCACTCTCGTGAGGATGCAGCAAAGGTGGCCAGCTGCTGGATGACATCGGGATGCTGAACGTCTGTGGCTTCACCAGCCAGACCATCCCACCTCCATGACTATGCTGTTAGTCAAAATCCTTCTGCAGGGAGCTCAGACAATGTTGACTACCCAAAAGGAAGTTATGTATGTATGTCCACTGTATCGTCTATGTTATTAGCACCCACTGATGTAGCTACACAAACAGAGCTTCCAAGGCAACTGGTAGCCTTCCAGGAGTCTGGCTGCAAGGTGTGCCCAAGGTTTCTGTTACTGTCTAAAGGCAGTAATGAGAATGCCTGTTGAAGATGTACCCAGATAGAAGAACTGCTCAGGCATAACTTTGGCTTGGTAAGAAGGCTTTTCAATTTGATGAGCAGAAAATCTTGCATTTTTTTCATACCATGTAGTCAGTGACCCACCTCTGTCCCATCAGGTGCTTGGAATCTGTACTGTGGCATTGCAGTGCCAGATGTCCCCAGCCCACAGCACTGTTGCTCAGACAGGTCACAGGGATGCCACAGCTTGACTCATGTTCTGGGCTTTAGTAACTTCCAGTAATACAGATTATGTTTTACCTCAGCTGTAAACCCATAAACCATAAGTTTCAATTTAAGAATCCAAGTAATAGCTTTGAATTTTGTGAGATTGCTCATCTATAAAATAGCCATGTGGTTAAATATTGTGATAAGCTGGAGTTTTATATTGGAAACAAGTATTGAACTTCAGGCAGACTACCTTCATTTCACTCCGAATTTCTTCATTTTCAGAGGGAATTTTCCCATAAAGACTTTTTATTCATAAAGCATACAAGCTAGGAAGCAAATGAGAAGGCTGAAGACAACTATGAGCAGGCTATAAAAAATACATTGTCTCTGGATGTTTGGTCATATGTGCAGATATGAATTACTGAGAGGAATAATATTAATGTTGGATAATTTTGGAAACTTTTGAAGAAAAGCTTTAATTGAAATAGAATTAAAACCTTTCTTCTCATCTAAGTTAAACTCGGTATGTTCGCATATACATAACAAGTGATTTTCGCAATATCTTCCAGGATTTCTTGTAAATCCTTTCTCTTATTAGGATATTCTTAAAAAAAGAACAAAACAAATGCAGAAAATCAAGAGATGGAAAGGTTTAATAACAAATGTAGGTGTGTTACAAGCACCCATTTATTCTAGACACTAGTATAATAAATAATTTTGAACACAAAAATTCTTTCAGGAAAGAAACTTTACAACCAATTCAACAAAGACTGTCAACAATGCTCAAAAAATTACATTCTTTGGTAAAAAGTCCGAATCACTTTTAAAAGTGAATGTATAAACATAATTACTAATTATGTAGATTTTCTCTCAGTGACCCATTTTGGTCACATATTTACAAAGCAAATTGCTTTTGAATGATTACATTTAATTATGCTTCAGCTGGTGCTAGATTACACCTAATTAGCAGATAAACACCTCTTTTATAAAATGTTCTCATTGTGCAACGTCCTTAGGATATGGATATCCTTGAATCTTATCCACTCTTGACAGCAATTGTTGAAAAACAGTTAAAAAAAATTTGAAAAAATTTTGTTTTTTAAAAATAATTGATATTTTCTTTAGTCCCTGGCAAAATGTAGTCACTTGTCATCTAAAACATGAAGAATTTATTTGTCTGAGGTGATTTTGTATTCCTTAATTCTTTATACTGTAAAATATTAATAGATTGGCTCATTTCAGTGTAAAGGTACACATATTGCAAAGTATAACTTGACAAGTTCAGCTTTGGGGGATTATTAACTAATGACTACATTTTATTTTGCAAAGTTCTTATGGCTTTAAGGAGTTTGTTTCAGTTACTGTTATTTATTCTACTCTATCTCCTTGTAAAGAACCAAAATTGCTGTCATTGTGTAAGCTTTTGTGTGGCTTCGTATTTTCAGTGTTTCATTTTTGTTATTTTCATCAATGCCAAGAAGCAGAAATGCAAAATAGTCATTATTCACTTCTGTATTAGTGTTACATTCCTACTACTTCCTGAAGTCTATCATGTATTGAACACAGGACTGGGATAACATAATTCACATTCAATCAAGCAATCATATAATTGGCTGGACACTGGGTGCACACCAAGCCACTCTATCAACAAGACAGGGGAGAAAAAATATCTCAAAAATCTCATGGATTAAGATAAGAACATGGAGAGATAACCCACCAATTACCATCACAGGCTTAACAGACTTGACTTGGGGAAATTAGTTAATTTATAGCCAGTCAAATCAGTGTAGATAATGAGAAAAAAACCCAAATCTTAGAAACACCTTCCCCCACCCCTTCCTTCTTCCTGGCTTAAGTTTACTCCCAGTATCTCCCTCCTCCCTCCAAGCAGAGTGACAGGGAATGGGGGTTGTGGTCAGCTCATCACACATTGACTCTGACAATCCTTCCTCCTCAAGGGAGGACTCCTCATGCTCTTCCCGTACTCTGGTGTGGGGTCCCTCCCACAGCAGATGGTCCTCCATGAACTTCTCCAACATGAGTCTTTCCTATGGGCTGCAGTTCTTCATGAACTGCTCCAACATTGGTCCCTTCCACAGGGTGCAACCCTTCAGGAACAGACTGCTCCAACCTTCCAAAGAAGGGGTCACAGCGTTCTTTGGGCATCCCCCTGCTCCGCCATGGACCTGCATGGGCTGCAGGTGGACGTCTGCTCCAGTGTGGACCTCCACAGTTCTGCCGCCTTGCCATGGTCTACACCACGGGCTGCAGAAGAATCTCTGCTCTGGCACCTGGAGCACCTCCTTCTGCACTGACTTGGGTGTCTCCAGGGCTGTTCCTCTCATATATTATCACTCCCCTCTCTGGCTGCAATTGCTCTTACATAGTAATTTTTTTCACCTTCGTAAATATCACAAAGGTCCTACTAACACTGCTGATGATCTCAGCCTTGGCCAGCTGTGGGTCCATCTTGGAGCTGGCTGATGTTGACTCTATCAAACACGGGGGAAGCTTCTAGCAGCTTCTTGCAGAAACTACCCCTGTACCTTGCCTACTACCAAAACATTGCCACACAACCCCAATACATGCATTTATTTAGTCCTTTAGATCCACTGTTAATCTTGACAAAATAGTCCAAAATACGCATTAATGCAAACCCTAAAAACTATAGTTTTTTTAAAAAAGGATTATTGAAAAATAAACGAAGAACAATTAAATTTATAACATCTGTATCTAGGAGGAGGGAAGAAAGAGGACTTTGTCAGGTTAAAATGGCATTGTGGACCTAGCAGGGAGAAAAAGAACTTTAACGTATTTGTCCCAGTGTCCTTTTTTCTATAATAAGGCTGGAAGCTCTTCCATGTACTTCTGCTTGCAGATTTTTGAAATACTTCTTGTCATTCCACTGTGCCACTTTCATAATCTGCCATTTCAATGTAAGAAGAGGGAAAACAGAGCATGAAAAGAGTGTACAAAATCTAGCATGACAAAATAAATGTAAATTTGATATTTCAACTGGCACTTAAAGTAGCTATTTAGCATAAGCTCTGTAGTACTTTTTTCTGGCTATTTAAGGTCAGATCATCATCTGCCATAATAGTATGTTTAAGCACTCCAACTTGTATCAGCTGAACATTTGTATCACTTTCAATATTTTTCACCAAAAGAGTAATTTATATAGTCACATTTCCTCAGTATTTGACAATGTGAGTTTTGGTTACACACAAGTTGCAGAATTAAGTCATATTTGGATGAAAAGTGGATCTTCTTTTCTCTCTGTGAGTATCTGTTAGGCAGCTGTTTTTCCAAGTGTCTATAAACTGATAAACAATATTCAAGTGTCTGCTGGAGAACTATGTAGCTATTCAGAGAAGTATTTATCCTGTTCAATATAATAGCTGTGTTCTGTATTTGCATAAATGCTTTTCAGTAGCATATCCATAGATAATAGATTAATTTAAAACTTCCCACGATTTTATAGCCCCCAATATTTTTTAAACTGAAATAATTGTATTTTGAAATTGTACTTTGAAATCAAAGAATTCATTTTCATAAATCTTCCACATAAAGTCCTTTGATAGCATAATAATTAAAGGAAACATGGGTAATCAAAATGAAGGTGATAAGAAAAAAGTTACATTTTTATTATATATGAAATCACACTTTAAAAAACACTCATTAAAAATGTCTTTATGTTCATAACATTTTTCAACAAGCTGGCTTCAGAGGAAAGCAGCAAGATTTATCTTTAAAAAGGTAAGGTGCATGGTGATATTCTCTGAGAATACTGATAGTGTTATTTTCAGACCTTCAATTTAAGGGTTTATCATTTAGTGAAGTTTGAGTTCAAGAGAGGTTGAAAAATGGCAGAGTACCTTATTAGGAAGCATAATGTCTCAGCCTTCAGGAGGACAAACAGAAATAAAGCTAAGGTCAGTGTTCATTTTACATGTAGTTCTTTGACAGTTTCCAATTACACTATCAATCCAAGATAAAAAAATCCATTAAATGAGCATTAGGGGAAATGTCAAGATAAAACATTGCCTGGTACTCTGCAAGTTTGCAAACAGTTTTGTTGCTATGGCAAATACAATTTTTAATTTTTCTGTGCTCATAAGTGTTTATTTGGACTGTTATAAGTGAAGCAGGTTGGTCAGTTACATCTTTTAATTAAATCTAGTGTGTAATGTATCATTTGTCTTATTTTTTTTGAAGAAGGAACTAAAAAACCAAAACGCAACACATTGTGTCCCAGTTATTTAAGCAATGTATTAACCCAATGTCTCATTTAAGAACAGATTGAATAACAAAAAAAAATTTTTAATCTTCTTCAAGAAGAAGGAGGAAGTTGCTCAGTGAACAAGTCAGGTACAGAATCTTATTTATTGCTCTTTCTTATTTTTGCACCATTTTCATCACCAGTTGAAGCCTTTGGTGCTGCTTGTCTGTTGCATGCTAGTGGATGTCTAAGCATTGGATGACAACTTTCCAGCAGAAAAAAAAATAATTACAAAGAAACGTTTTGTTTACACATTTCCACAAATCCTGAAAGGAAATCACAAAACCCACTTTGTTTCCAGGAACTGCAATACATTAATGCTTTGACCAGAAGTTGCTAAGATAATTCAATTCTAATTAGCTGTCAGGACAGATCTCAATATAGAAAAAGCCTTCTGCACACCTATGTCTGCTCTAGAACTCTAATAGTGGACATGATCTTAAATCTCAAACTTTGGGATATAAAATCTTTGTGTGTTGCATAAGTAATTATTCTCAAATTCTGTTCTTAATCTCACTGGGATAAATATCCATGGAAATGTCCTGGATTTCAAAATTTCTCTCTCACTATAGTGGTCTTCTGCAGTGGGGCATTGGTGGATAAAGGAAGAGCTACTGACGGAAGAGCTCTTGATGTGGACTTGTGCTGTCCCTTATTTTAACGTTGGATGCTGTCCCTTATGACATCACAGAATCACAGAATCTGTTAGGATCGGAAGGGACCTCTGGAGATCATCCAGTCCAACCCCCTGCCAGGATAGAGCTACCTGGAGCAAGTCACACAGGAATGTGTCCAGGTGGGTTTTGAATGTCTCCAGAGAGGGAGACTCGACAATCCCCCTGGGCAGCCTGTTCCAGTGCTCTGCCACCCTCAACATGAAGAAGTTCTTCCTCATGTTGAGGTGAAACTTTTTGTGTTTTAGTTTATGGCCATTGCTCCTTGTGCTGTTGCTGGACACCACTGAAAAGAGTCTGGCGCCATCCTCCTGGCACCTGCCTTTGAGATATTTATATGCACTAATGACATCCCCCCTCAGTCTTCTCTTCTCTAGACTAAACAGGCCCATCTCCCGCAATCTCTCCTAGTAAGAGAGATGCTCCAGACCTCTGATGATCCCTGTGGCCTCCTCTGGGCCCTCCTCAGTAGCTCCTTGTCTTTCTTGTACTGAGAAGCCCAGGACTGGACACAATACACCAGATGTGGCTTCACCAGGGTCAAGCAGAGGGGGAAGATACCTGTCTTGACCTGCTGGCCACACTCCTCCTGAGCCACCCCAGGACATTCTTGTGCCTCCTGGCCACAAAGGCACACTGCTGGCTCATGGTCAACTTGTCATCCACCAATACTCCCAGGTCCTTCTCAGCTCAACAGCTCTCTAGCAGGTCAGTCCCAGCCTGTACTGGCACTTGGGGTTCTTCCTCCCCAGCTGCAGGACCCTACACTTGTCCTTGTTGAACCTCATTAGGTTTCTCCCTGCTGAATTCTCCAGCCTATCGAGGTCCTGCTGACTGGAAGAACAAGCCACAGA
>NW_009919468.1:28239-31202 GCF_000696875.1 Nestor notabilis
TGCGCCTAGCTTTGTATCATCAGCAAACTTGCTGAGGGGACACTCCAGCCCTTCCAGACTCAGTATTGATCCACAGGGAACACCACTGACTACAGGCCTTCAACTGGATTCTACTCCACTGATCACAACCCTCTGAACTCTGTCATTCAACCAGTTCTCAACCCACCTTACTGTCCATTCAACTAACCCATGTTTCCTAGGCTTACCTATGAGGGTGTTGTGGGAGACAGTGTCAAAAGTCTTGGCAAGGTTGAGGTGTCTCAGAACTGGAGAGGCATAGGTTTAGCAGATGGACCACTTAACGGATAAGGAATTGACTGGATGGTCATACTTAGAGACTTATGGTCAACGGCTCATTGTCCAAGTAGAGATCAAAATTGTGACAAATAGTGTTCCTCAGAGGTCAGTGTTGGGACCGATCCTAATCAACATCTTTGTCAATGACATGGACAGTGGGATTGAGCATCCTCAGCAAGTTTGCTGATGACACTGAGCTGTGTGGTGCAGTCAATATGCTGCAGGGAAGGATGGGATCCAGTGGGACCTTGACAGGCTCAAGAGGTGGTGTCATGCGAACTTCATGAGGTGCTGCACCTGGGTTGGGACAATCTCAAGTACAAATACAGGCTGGGTGGAGACTAGATTGAGAGCGACTCTGAGAAGAAAGACTAAGGATGGATGGTGAGAAGCTGAACATGACCCAGCAGAGTGTGTTTGCAGCCCAGAACCCCTCAGTGTGCTGGGTGGCACCTCCAGAGTGTGAGCAGCAGGTTGAGAGAGGGGATTCTCCCTTTCTACTGTGCTCTGGGGAGATCCCCCTCTGCAGTCCTTAATCCAGCTCTGGGGCAAAAAAACAAGTGGGACATGGATCTCCTTGAGAAAGTCCAGACGGGGCCATGAAGATGCTCTGAGGGCTGAAACACCTCTGCTATGGAGACAGGCTGAGAGAGCTTGGCTTGTTCAGCCTGGGGAAGAGAAGGCTCTAGGGGACCTTAGAGCAGTCTTCCAATACCTAAAGATGGCCTACAAGAAATCTGGAGAGGGATATTTTATAATGCCACGTAGTGACAGGATAAGAGGAATGGTTTTAAATTGAAACAAGGTAGATTTAGATCATATTTTTGGAAGAAATTCTTCACTATGACTCTTCCCTGTGAGGGTGGTGAGGCACTGGCACAGTTTGCCAGAGAACCTGTGGCTGCCCCATCCCTGGCAGTGTTCAAGGCCAGGTTGGATGGGGCTTGGAGCAACCTGGTCTAGTGGAAGGTGTCCCTGCCCATGGCAGGGGGTTGGAACTGGATGAGCTTTAAGGTCCCTTCCAGGCCAAACCATTCTGTGATTCTATAAAAAAATCTTGATTCAGAAATAATACTGGATACATTATGAAAAATGAATGTAATTCAGGAGAGTTAAAAGAAATTCAGCCTAGATCCTTGCTTTTACTTATATCATGGTTTAAGCCCAGCCAGTAACTCGGAACCACGCAGCTGCTCACTCACTCCCCTCCTTTTTCCTCTCCCAGCTCCTGAATGGATGGGGAGGAGAATCAAAAGAATGTAACTCCCATGGGTTGAGATAAGAGCAGTCCAGTAACTAAGGTATAATACAAACCCCTACTGCTACAAATAATAATAATAATGAGAAGGGAAATAACAAGGGGAGAGGACACAACCGCTCACCACCCACCAACCGATACCCAGACAGCCCCGAACAGCGATCTGGGCCTTCCGGGTGACTCCCCCCAGTTTATATACTGGGCATGACGTGCTGTGGTATGGAATATCCCTTTGGCCAGGTTGGGTCCGGGGTCCTGTCTCTGCTTCCTCCCGGCTTCCCCTCCTCCCTGGCAGAGCATGAGACTGAGAAAGTCCTTGGTCAGAGTAAACATTACTGAGCAACAACTAAAACCATCGGTGTTACCAGCGTTGTTCCCAGACTGAAAGTCAAAACCACAGCACTGCACCAGCTACTAAGAAGGAGAAAAAATGACTGATGTCGCTGAACCCAGGACAACTTACCTGTTCCACATATACCAAGTGCCATAGGGAAGCCAAAGTTCTATCACTCATTCATATTACTCATGATGTGCACCACTCCTCTAAATTCCAATGTCTCTTGTCACAGGTTACCCCTTTGTTGCAATTGATATAAAGCTATTGTGCTCTGAAAAATAATCTGTGCCTCATGTTTGGAGAAAGAGCAGGGAGATATCTGAGTTGTAAATTTAATGACTTTGATTGGTCAGAGGCCTATAAAATAGTCTTCTCCCCTATGTCTGGAGTATGATCTCACCAAGGTAAAAAGTTACTTTTCTGCTTTAATAATATATGAGCCCATTGACAAAGACAGATAAATGTTGGAAATTGGATTCTGAAAAATCTCTGTTGTTAATTAATAATGAATTGTTGTTATCTTTCTCATCTATTTATACTCCGTGAAATGCATAGATTTGTTATGCTTCCTATCTCTAAAAGAGCAGTATTACACATCATTACTAACGTTCCTCTCCATTTTTTTTAGCAGTTACTTAGTTGTTGCTGATTTGGACCACATTAGTATTTCATGTCTTTGTATTGTGTGTTGGTAATAAAAAGTCCTTCTGATGCAAGTTAAATAAATTCCCTAGAAATGCAGCCTTTAGTTCTCCAGGATGGCTTGTGTTTCTTTCCAGAGATAGCTTTATTTCAGTGGCAACAGTGTTAAATAAAAGATAAAGAATTTCTGGAAATGTTGTCCAAATTGTTTTTAGTTTTATAGCTGTGGAAAGGGACATCTATGTGAAATAAAACATGAAAAAGTAATTCCAAGCCATATTATGTCAGCAGATTTTAAGCACTGAAATCACTGGGAATTCCACCTTAAAACAGTGATGTATCTGTGTCCTGCTTTTATTAACTGCCCAGAGACCACCGTCATGTTCCATTCCCTCTTGTAATCATGAACAATAATAGATTGCATTCCTG
>NW_009919468.1:31233-34448 GCF_000696875.1 Nestor notabilis
TATTCCACAAGAAGTCTGCAAAACCCGAGTTTCTTCAGAGACTGCTTTTAAAGCTTTAAAGTTTCTGTGACACTCGAGAAATGATAGATAACATTTTAAATGAATGATAAGCTTTATATTCTCCAGATTTTTGTTTCCTAAACACATCAGCAAATTGCAAGAGTAACTGAGGATCTGGATAGAGAAGAACATGTTAGGAGTAATTGTTTCACTTTGTGTATAACAGCCATGCATGGATAGCCTATGTCGAATAGTCATCTTTTGTGATCTCAAAGTACAGACTTGTGCTCTCAGAGAGTGAGTGTAAATACCAAAACCAGGTGACTTAGAAGGCAAGGACTCATTTTCAAAAATGATTTTCAGACAGATGGAAATAGCAGACTACAGGCATTGCATGAGATGACTCTTCATCTTTGACTTCAACAGCAGATAGAGCTCTAAAATTTTCTTTTAGTATTACATGCTCCTTTTGATTTTAAGAAAACATGACAAATCTAGGCTTGTATCAGTTTTAAAAGAATGAGATTTAGATTTGTAATGAACTTAAATTGTTTTTAGGTGTTACTGGGTAAATTAGTTTTCTCTCATGGAAATTCTACAGTTATTGCTTCATGGCTGTATGCATATGGATTGTAGGTGTATGAAAAAAGGAGAGAGAACAAGGGAGAAAAAATGTGCAAAGGAGAGGGGACTATGTTGTGGGAGTCAGTCATAAATTATACAGCAGGCCTGTATTTAAAATCAAAGATGAAGTACATAATTCACACCAACATACAAGCCGGAATATGCTAACAAAACTTGAAAAACAAACATTTGTAAAAATTTAAATCTGTTTTGTTTAAGCCTAACTGGCTATTGAAGCAGGAAAAAAGGCCTGTGGGATTGTATAGGATAAGGTTATGCTGAGTTTGTTCACTAAAAATGAAAACAAACCCACAATGTAAATAGTTCAGGTTACACAACACAATGAGGGAAGCAAGGAAGAGTGAGGGGACTGAGAGAGCATAGCACTCTGGAACATCTCAGGTGTTAAGTATTTGGGATTTAACATCCTCATTGGGTTATGCATGTGAGATAATACCAAGTTTTTTCATGTATGGTAATCTTTTTCGGAAAACTAATTTTGAATATAAGATTTTTTTTTGCATGAACTATCTGACAAAGATATAATTTATAAAATGGTTGGTATCAGTCAATTTCTTGCAATTTTTATCCACAATTTATTGGAAGAACTCTATAATAACTAAACTACTTTTAACTCGACAAGAGATTAATGAGTGTTGCTGTTACTGAAGAGTAACAAAACTGCTATTGATACATGTTCTTCACTTCTCAGCTGACAGGTTTGGAGTGACTTGAGAATTTTTTGGTTCAGAATATATTTTCACCCGAAATTTCTAATTAAGGTTTTCAAGCCCATAAAGTGAGGTACAGCCAGGTGTCCCAAAAATAAATTTCCCAGAGCTAAGGATTATATATTGGAAAAACCTAGCGTAGTCCATGGTTCCACTACAAAACTGAGAGAGACACCACAGGGAAGAATGAAACATTGGGTCTCCAGTAGCCTAGGAGAGGGGCTAGGTGGAAGTCTCAGATCTCTGAACACCTTTAAGGCTACTTTAGAGCCTTGAATCTTAATCCTAGGCAAGTTGACAAGGAATCCAGGTAAGCTTACATTTCTTTTTGTTGGTAGCTTGTAATTGAAACAATTTTGTGGGTCATTTTGCAGTATAAGTGAAATAAAAAAACCCAAAACTTCTCATAAATTTTCACATGGATTTCTTACATTAATATTTTGATAAAACGTTGTTTATTACATGTAATCGTCACCTGTTTCTTCTCAAAACTGTCTCTGGCAAATAAAAAGACTGGTCATGTTGAAGAATTTTGTGCAATCAGTTCAATACATTAAAAAAATTGTATTATGGAAGTTTATGAATTATTTGAAAGAAAATACTGATTTTTCTTCAGTTTATACTAGATAAGAATGATCAGAATTAAGATCAGAAGGAAGTGAGAAGGTTCATCGAAATTCTTCTACCTCCACAGGCGTTCACTGTTACGTGAGATATCACATAATTAGCTTAATAATTTTTCTGTCTTTTTCCTGTGCTAGTCCAAAACATATAGAATAATAATTCAAAAGCAACGACTGTAATAAAGAATATTCAGTTCTACACTACTATGAGGGTACAGTATTTAGAAGATGAGAGGACAGGAAAAAAAAATACATTTTGAGGCCAATAATGTGTGCAGTCACAAATATACCATAATTTGTGTTTTTTTCTTATAATCCACAACCAGTATGTTTCAAAAATACTTACTAGAAATTACTGTAGCAAATTTTGAAATAAAAAAATGAACTACTTGTTGTTTTGTAGAAAACACTGTAGCTCTGGCTATAATACCCTAGTAGATAGTGTAAACAAGCATACTCCAGTCTACTGTTCTTTTAAAAAATAGAGAAATAATACTGGAATGATGTTCTGGGTATGGACAGCATAATATTTTTTTCTGTAGGTGGTGCAGATGGGTAGCAGGATTCATAGCTTA
This sequence comes from Nestor notabilis, assembly GCF_000696875.1. Lineage (NCBI taxonomy): Eukaryota > Metazoa > Chordata > Aves > Psittaciformes > Psittacidae > Nestor > Nestor notabilis. The sequence goes on from NW_009919468.1 coordinate 33,787, forward strand.
GCTGTCAAATTGTCCTGTGAATTAGTTTGTCATCTGTAAAATGGAAGAAACAGATCACACACTACTTAATCTCACATGCATGTTGCAAGACATGAAGTTTGCAAAATTCTTTGAGAGCCCCGATGAATAGCACAATATAATACAAAGTCATTATAACCATTGTAGTAATTATTATTGCCAATGTGCACCTCAGTTCTCCAAAAATCAAAATCACTATGTCCATTACTACCAAGATTGTACTATAGGCTAGGTTTGACAGACTTTATCAATGGAGTAGTCTATAAGAGCAAAAGAATTTTCATTAAGGAAGAAGTGCAAGTGTTATTGCTAATATGCTGAGTCCGATAATGAATAAGAAAGCATTTTAAAAATGTTGAGATGACAAAAGTATTCCACTTCTTTGAACTTTACCAACATTTATCTGAATAGAGGTTTTGCTTATTTTTACTATTGATTTCACTTCAGCTAGAGTAAGAAGGTGTATCCAGTCCTCTAGGGACTAACTGAAGAGCATAGTGCAGTCCAAACAAAATCTAAAATTCCGACAAACTTGGGTAGAGTTTTCAGAATCTATAAGACTAAATTTTGACGTTTATTTTCAAGGAATTATATATCAGCATAACATGAGATGCATTCATAGATTCATAGAATGGTTTGGGTTG
>NW_009919469.1:0-84626 GCF_000696875.1 Nestor notabilis
GGTTGGAGGCTCCTCCCTAGAGCTGCGCACCGCGGGAAATGACATATAGCAGTTAATAGTAGAAGATTGTTTTGTAATGGAAGCAGTCAAAAGGACTAGAGAGCATGACTTAGGAGCTGTGAGGTTTGTTCAGCTTAGAGGAGACTTAAGGGGTGACCTCACTGCTGTCTACAGCCTCCTCATAAGGAGGACCAGAAAGGGAGATGCTGATTTCTTCTTTCTGGTATTTGGTGATAGGACGTGAGGGAATGGTTTAAAGCTGCATCAGGGGAATTTCAGATTGGATATTAGGAAAAAGTTCTTCCTTGAGAGGGTGGTTAAGCAGTGAACAACCTCCTCAGAGAAGTGGTCAAAGCAGCCATCGCCCCAACCCTGTCAGTGTTCAAGAGGTGTTTGAGCAATGCTCTTAGATACATGGTTTAATTTTTAAATTGCCCTGTGTGGAGTTAGAGTCAATGTTCCTCATGGATCCCTTCCAACTCAGGATATTTTATAGCTCTGGGGTTCTGTGTTGGTCAACAAACTTTCCCATTAATAATGTCAGTGACTTTTTCCAGAGATCTGCAGGACTAAGCTGAAAGAACAAACCCTCATACCCGTGCTGGCTGATTTCTCAGTGTGACCATGAGACTCTGCTCAGGCAAAGCTGGTTTGATTTGTTCCAGATCAGTTTTCCTCTCTCCTGCTGTGACCCTGTGATGGCCTTGTCAGCAGCAGGCGCACACTGCTTCCCAGACAAGAGAGGATGCTCTAATTCTACCAGACTCATCTGTCACATGCTCCAAATAATGCATGGTTTCTTTCTACTGTGGTCAACCAAACTGCACTAAAACAGTATTCTTATTCTGCGAGCCATGTCTTCAAGGCATTTGACCCCATAAGATAACACACATACCACATCTCTGGAAAAAGTGTGAACTAAGCTGATAGCACTTCAGAAAAAGTAGTGAACATGATGTTCTTTTAGGGCACAACTCCTACAGACGTGCCAGTATTTAGTATGGCAGTTGTTTATTGTGACAGAGGAGCTTGCAGTACATTTGTAATTTAAACCAAGTAAATCATGACATGGAGGCCAGTAATGATAATTGAAAGATGATCTTTTCCTTACTCCTCAGTAGTAATCTTTTCCTGAGTCCTCAGTAGCCCAGGAACATTACAATTTTGTTTGCTAAAGATTATAGGAAAGATAACGTTCCCTCTTTGGGTATTGTTACAATAAGGGGGGGAAAATAAATAAATAATAAAAAAAGCTTGACTTTCAATTAAACCAGTTCAAAGTTCTGTTTGAAGTCTACTTCTTTGAAGCCTCTGGTGTTGGTATTGTTGTAGACCCACTTTTAACCTTAGAGGGTAATGTTTCTTCCATTTAATGCAATGGCAGGTCTTCTCTTTGCTCCTTTCAAGAGCTCTTTTGAGATATAAGACCAATAACAGGTATTAGCAGCAGGGAATATGGTGGCTGCACTTCTATGGTGGAGGGTGTGAAGGGACTAGATTTGGTGAGGGAGTAGGATGCCTGACTGAAGTGCTGAAAGACAAATCCCATGCAGAGAAATGGAGCAGGCTTTTCCATTCAGTGGAAACGTCTTCCAAAGAGATCTTTCAATAGACCAAAAATACCCACCCATTATTAATTTAACTAAAGGCTGCTGTAGCTTTCTGTTAGCCTTTTTTGTTTTGTTTTTCTTTTCCTTTCTCAACATAATGGCCTCTGTTGGAGGAAGTTAATTCCAAAGGTGTTTGCCACATATTTGCCTACATGAGAGGCAAAGTCTCAAGAGCAAGGTTGAGTTGTCTAACTTGACTAAAAGTTCTTCTAAGGCTCAGCTTGTAACTCTACAGGAAAATTCAAGCAATGTAGTTACACTCCTCTTTTTCTGAATTCTTGTCTGGGAGAGACCATATTCTATTGCTTGTTACAAAGGGAAACTGGCCGCAAAACTTAGCCAGAGATAACTGCTGCCAACACTCTCCAGTGGTGGTATCTCCTAGACGAATCCCATATTCTTGTCATGAGTAAACAGAATCAATATGTGAAAATGAAGACTTCACATGCAGGCAGATTGTTCTATAGGCATCAGGCCTGTGACTTCATTCTTTCTATCTGACATTGGCAGGACACCAGAAGCCCAAAATGTGAAGCGTACCTCTGAAATAAAATACCACTTAAATGGTCTCTTTATGGCTTCAAAGGAAACAGAGTATGCAAAGTAGCAACAAACTGGACATTCATATTTCTGTCCACTGGTAAAGTGCATCAAGTTTACAGAAGAATCTTGCTCAATTCTGCAAATATTATGAATATTTCATTCCATATCAGCTGGATAAGAGCTTTTTCGTATTAAAATCAAAGTGGACTTGTATACCATTTAGACTCCTTTGACAGCTACAAATAAGACATTAGTAAGGTGCTTTTTATGCTCAATTTTAACCGATGACATTTGCAGATAAATTAATTCAGAGTTTTCACATAACATGAAGGAAAAGCACACCCACATATGAACTTCAGCAAGTTCTAATGATCTAAGCACCCTAATATTAGCACAAGTGATGTAGTGCTAGGTTTACACTAGGATAGACGTGATAGAATGGGCAAAACCTTGCTTAATGCCATATAGTACATTACTCAAATTGTGTTTCTAATCTGTAAGTACATTACATCATGAGTCATTCAAAGGAAAGGGCAGAGTTTCCTGCCCAATTCATTACAAAAAGAAAGTGACATTTAGAAGGTAAAATCTGAGAAATGGGAATTGTATCTCATAAGTAGAGTTATTTTTTCTCATGAGAATTCTTTCATTTAAGTAAAAAGAAAATACCAGAATTCTGTCTCTCTAGCTGAAAATTGTCAAACTTGTTTCTTAAAGGTATAGGACATCTAAATATGAGTCACTGAAAATAAAATGTTAGCTCCTCATAGATAATCCATCATAACTTTATTTACATTAATTGGGAACCTAGATTAGGGTGTAGAAGAATTTCACATGAAAGGGAGGTTTTATAGGTTTATTTTTACTGTTGTTTTAGTACTACCTTATACCTTGTAGTGCATCTGATCAGCAAACCCTGTTAGAGTGTGAAAAGTATTGTAGAGAAGATACCAAGCCAGCACTGGAAAGAATTACCACACACCGCCTTTAATTTACATGGACTAAACATTTATGGTGTTACTGAGAAGCAAATGAAAGGAAAATCTAGCCTTTCAAAAGACCATTACCACAGTCAGGTAATATAAAATATATATTCAGTTCTAAGCACTTAAATATGTATGAGTTTTTATAAACATGGCGAGTTTAGGGATTTTTTTAATGAATATTTCGTATTTCCATACTAGTACTTTTCATCTTCTCACCAAGTGTGTGTCATTGTTCCACTCTCAGCTATCCCCCTGACCAAGTTTGCCAGGATGGTGACTTAAAAACACCAACTAGTTTCAGAGGATGAAAGAGACAAATGTGATCTTGTTAATTTTGTCATGTCTTTAAATGACAAAACTAAGCATGAGAGAGAAACTAATTGAAAACTAATTGAAACCCAGGGGTTTCCTTTCTGCGCAGTTATTGCTCTCAGCCTGCTCCATGGTATTTGGAGATGAACAGAGCACCAAAAGCATGAATTGAACTTCAGTGCTGAGCATGGGGATGAATAGTTCAACTGAATACTCTATGTTAAACAAGGGTTTACGAGATCAAGACAGCAGATATCTGATGCCCATCTACAGAGCACTATCATTCCCTTCTCCAGACAGTATCTACATATTTGAAAAGTGGCTTCACAGAGCAAGTTGTAGACACTTAGGACTAAAGGGCCAGCCAGACATCAATAGTTTGGCTTTAGGTTTGGTTCAGAGCAACTGGTAGATTTATCTGAGATTTAACAATCTGGTGCAAAGGCTGCTTTACCATAACAAGCTTTCTACTACAAACTTTGTTTAAACATCTTGGAAGAATGACAAATAACAGCCCATCCACTCCTACCCACTGCTCAGTGACTTTTTGTGCCAAACCTTACTTTAGTTTTGCCTCACTACTGTATTTTCTTGAGTTGTCAGGGCTCATTGCTATAGGAATAAAGCATCTACAAATTGAGAAAAATGAGCGATATCGCCGCACGCCAGTAACATGATGACGCTATATAGAGCTGTACAAGGAACAGGGATGGCACAGCGACTCTGTTCTCACTTGGAATTTCATTATTTCCCTATTTCTGGCTACAGATGCAGACAGTTTAACCACCCTTGGCTTCCCTGCACCTCAGGAGCAGGCGCCAGCTCTGCTGCCTCGCTAAGGCTACTGGCTTTGCCTGCAGTGGGACTGGGGACAGAGGCTGGTAGCATGGAGGGACAATCTAAGGGAAGGGATGAGGGAGACCCAGGGGGAACCCTTCACTTCTCTCAGGCTTAGCATCACTCAAATGTTTTATTACTATCCATTTCTTTAAAATAAAGCCAAGCATCTGAAGAGGGAGAAGCTTTGATTTATATGGCCTCTGTAGAGCTGTTCCAACCTACATCATTTGGCCAAAAATCATAGTTTTTCTATGACAGATGCTTATCACTAACTTGATTAAACTGGTGCTTCTATTACAACCACAATAAAAGAATACTAAAACACAATCCTAATATTTCACTTGAATCTATACAATAAGATCTATAAGCTTATCCCTATAGAATTCCTACAAAAGAAAAAGCGGTCCACTTTCTTAGTCCATATGCATCAGATAGATACAAATTTTATATTATGTGTGTAAAGTGCCTCTGAGGGTGGAAGATCACATACACAGAGACAAAATGTGAAATTATTGGAGCTCTGTGAAAGCCGTGCACTTCCAGATGCCTTTCCATCATCTTAACCCACATATCCTCCAGCCGGAAGTCACAGGCCACCATCATCTTTATAGAGTATGGCAAAAGCCAGCAGGCTGGAGAGATAGCCCATCAGGGTGTCTGACTTTCTAGCTAGCTTTGCTCTGTGAGCTAACTTTACGCAATTTAATGTAAGGTCAGATACAACTGGAGGTGGTGATTCCTGTTTTAAGCTTTGCTCCATTTGGTTAAGCTAATTCTTAAAAGTAGTAAATAAAGGTATTATAAACTAAAGCCATTGTAAAGCATAGATTGAGCATGACATGAAGCTATACATTTATTGCAAAATACTTACTGACAACCAAAAGAAGACCCTGAACTTTGGCTCCTTGTCTAAATGTTATTTTTGCATGTTGCGCAACTGTTCTTCCTGTTCATTCCTGTTGGAATGTTCACTCACTGGTTGACTTTTCTGTCCTTAATGCAGCCCTCCTTATAGAAAAGAAATTGCTAATTTTGGAAAAATTATTTTGCAGTTTGCCATTTGTTTCAAACCAAAGAGAGGAGGAAAGTTGAAACACTAACTATAGAATTGCATGCATTCCCAGAATTGAGTTGCACCTCTTGAATCTGGTTCAAAGAAGATGCTAGCTAAAACCAGTCATTCAAGACAAGGGGAAAAAAAAAAATCCAGCAGTGCTTATGCTAGCTTTGAGAAGACTGCCCTCTGATGCTGGCAGGAGGTATTTCTGTCTTCAATCAGGTAATCTAATAACCAGGATTTATGACAGCAAAAGGCAAAGAAAGACTATTTGTGCTGAATAGAAAATTCTTTTGGGCTAAGGTCACCAGGAATACTTGTTGTCTGGAGGGAAGTAAAGGGACTCGCACATTCTGGGGAAAACTGGTTCAATGGGAGAGCTACAACACTACCACTTATGCATATGTGTATCTGCCTTCCGTAATTTATTTTTTAAGCCTTTTGAACTCGCATTCCAAATATATATTATGCTTACAGGACAATTCCTAGCTCACAGACCCTACTTAGAAAAAGCATTTAACAGTGTATAATTCCTTTTCAGTGTCTAACTCATTTACAAAATTAAAATCCTAGAAAGTTGACTGCACTGAATTTCTCAAATACACAAACTCACCTTTCCTTTCAGTCCCATACATGTCCGTATATGGTTAGAAATGGGATTAGAGGTTGCCAGATGACTCATTTTAACAACTCTTGAGGACAAAAGCAAAACAACATCAGATTATAATTCAGATTTCCTGAATCTAATCATGAAAAGGAACTGGTTTATGCAAATCATCTTCCTACTGGAAATTACAGAATAACTCTCCTGAGGACCTGGGGGAGGTAAACCAAGGGAGGAACACTCAAACCGTACAATTTGTATGATGCTGAAAGGAAGGAAATGCAACAGTTCTGGGGTTTTGTTTCGGACTGGGAGGGATTAATTCTTCCTGTCAACTCCCTCTCCTCTTTCTAAAGCTTATTAATACCTTTGCCAGTAAAATAGGCCTTTTAAATGTTTTCAGAACAGACAAAAATCAGCCTGTACCTATCTCACATGGGTTTATGCAGGGCTTGAAAACCGGGAGGCTATAGATCTGCTTTTTAAACACACCTCTGAGCACACATATACCTTCCCTCTCCCCACTTTCCATTACCCTCCCACCCCACCCCACCCCACCTCACCTCACCCCTGCAAAATAGGAAATACTTTAAAATTGAAAAGATAGAATAAAAGAAGTCCAGCAGAATTATGTAGTGCTGTTTCTTAAGCATCAAAAATTAGAATATCCAGGAAGTCTTCTGTATGAAAATATGCAAGTTAATCGGTAATGACTCACTAACCAATTAAAAGTGCAAACTGGTATAAGAAAAAGGCTTTTTGAATTTAACCTAAACCATGTGAAGATGAAACATAGACCCTACTTAAAAAAAACACTCCAGATTCCATAATGTGCATTTTTACACAGATAAATTAAGAGAAGCACAATAGAAGGGCCCACTAAATTGAAAGGACTCTGTTTAAGTCAGCATAAGTGTCCTTCCCTGGCCTTGTCTCTGTCCCAAAAATCTGAATGAGTATTGAGGAGTTACAACCACACAAATACATACTTGGTCTGCCAGCAGGAAGCACTTTTACTTTAATGGCATTCACATTCCCATCAGTGAAATTGTAGAGCTGTGTAATCTGCTCTCTTCATAGTTATTTTTTATTATTATTATTTTGGAATGGGTTCAAGGGTAAAGTAGGTCAAAACATTTGAAGAGTGATTGGCCTGCATTTTGTACATTTAGCAAATTTGGTTGCCTAAATAATCACTGTCAGCAAAATGTTCTCATTGCATGGTCATCTCTACAAAGTTGCAGCAACTCAGTTTTAATGCAGCTGTAGTGGATTGCTGTGCTTTTACCTATGTAAAATAAAAAAAAATGGTTTGATTTGCAGCAATGATTTTGGTATCACTTTTCTGCATCACTGTCAAAAAAGTGAACTTGTGACAACCTCAAGATACTGGGAATTCGTAGATGCCTGAAGTTTCAGATTCTGCATTTTAATGTAAAAACAGTCAATAATAAAATACAACTTCAGAACTTTAATTTTCTTGCAGTACTGCCAAGACTTAATAGCACAGTGTCCACCAGCTTCATATACTGAATGTTCTTCTGGAGCCAGCACTGATTCACACAAGGCTGTGTGATGGTAGCAGTGGACTGACACAAAATTGCACAATCCCAGTGTCATAAAAGAAGGTCAGGTATAGAACAGTTTCCTAAAAGACACTTTCTTAGTGTGCAACATGGGATAAAATAAATGGATTTCTAGAAGATGTAAAGCACTTGGTATCACAATTGAATTAGAAGTATTTGACATCTAGACAGAATCACAGAGTCAACTAGGTTGGAAAAGACCTTTAAGATCATGAAGGCCAACCTTTACCCCAGGACTGCCAAGTCCACCACTAAACCATGTCACTGAGGACCTCATCTACATGGTTTTTGAACACTTCTAAAGACAGTGACTCCACCACTTCCCTGGGCAGCCTGTTCCAATGCCTGATCACCCTTTCAATGAAGAAATTTTTCCTAATATCCAGTCTAAACCTCCCAACAGTAACCCTTTCTTTAAACTAAGGATTTCATCCACTGCCACCATAACAGTACCTTCAGTAACTACTGTCAGTTTTACCTGTCCCCACAGGGACTCTAATTTAAAGAAGCATCCTTTCCATGGCAGAGGCTATTGCTGGCACATTATATCTGTGCCAGCTTTCCAGGGTAAGGCTCAGTTCACAGCTTCATGGCCTGAGCCCAGGAAAACCAAAGACATATCTGAAGCTCCATCAGCTGACATAACAGTCTAACAAGTCAACCTTTTCTCAGGTATTAAGATGCTCTTTGTAGAAGATTGAACTTTGAAGGAACTGTTAAGATACTGAAACCTCCCAAGAGAGTAAACCTTCATCACAAGCCTCACCCTTTTCCAGCCTAAGTACAAGCCCTAGCACGCACTAACACAAATACAATAAAATAAAAAAAACAGCAAGCCTCCCAACACCAAAGCACTTCTCACCGTGTCCATTTCCATATGGTAGATAGCAGAAGAAATGACATATGACAAATATCACTATTTCATATAATTTGAAAAGCACAGAACTAATATAAAACAGTAGTAGAAATGGGGTAATCTGAGCTAAAATGGGTAATCTCTGAAGATTCAGAATCAGCAGATCATAGTTAATAAGGGTAGCTTTGGTTTAAATCTTTTTAAACCCTCCATGCACGTTGTAAGTGCTGTTACTGAAGTAGATGGAGAAGAAGAGGAGAAAGAGGAAGATGACGTTCTACAAACAATCTGCAGGCTATATATTGGTACTTTTCTGAGGACATTACTGGAAGCAATTTGATTTCTTATAGTGAAAAAACACAGCATATGAATCTATAGTAAACACTAAATGCAGACCAGTGTTTGCAGATACATACGTTTCCACTTTTGATGTAATTCATTGCCTGTATTTGAGACACAGAAAGATTATTTGGTCCTGTAAGATTCATTCTTTACTCAGGTCGTTTCCTTTATCTTTGCTTGAGTTGTCTTCTCTCAGAAAAAAAGTCTGCATAGTCAGCTAATCTGTATTGATATAAATTACTGTGTTCACCACAGTGACATGTTGCCTAATAACATCAATGGGACTATTGTATTTTACACAAGAATCAGAATGATAGATTTTAAGTTTCAATCATCTAATGAGAGCTACTGCAGACCAGAAGCTACAGGATATTACCTAGCAATCTGAAAAGGGAACACTGCCCATGGACTATTGATCTCGATAATTTAAGTTCAGTTGCCACACCAGAGAAAAAAAACAAAACAAACAAAATAAAAAACAAGAGCAAACACACACTCCTCCCCATGCACACACACACACAAAAGAAAACCACATTCCAAGCAAGGTAAAGACCAAGGTGGAAGGAAATTATAAGAAAAATACTTTCTTTTGGACAGGTACACTTGAAGTATCTGCTTTTAAAACTGCTAGCACTTTTCCAAGGAAGTGCCTGAAGGGAAGAAAACAAAAACAATGAGAAAGCTTAGAGGGCACACAACAGTGAAGTGCAGAGCAGAACAGTATTCTAAGGAACAAGGAAGTAATGCAAAGAGTTTTCAATACCCACATTAGTGTTCACCATTGTACTAGGTGTAAAGGATTCCCATCAGCCTGCTACAAAATTCTGAGAGAAGCCATGAGAACCACAAAGGCCATGAACTCCTTGGTAGCCCAGGACCACACAACCTTCCACTAACCCAGTGGACACGAATGTTTATTTGAACTATTGCAAGTAAAACAGGGCCAGATAACTCCTTTCCATTTTGAGTATCTCCTTAACCCTTTCTCCTCTTTCTCCGTTTTCTACACCATGCAGTGGAAGAATCCCAGGTCTAGCACGTTTTAGGAAAAAAAATCCTGTCAAAACTATGATACTTGATTCTGTGCTTTCTTGTGCGTTGTGACCTTAAGCTATGCTGTATTACATGGTGTTTATATTTTAATGTCTCTAAATCCATATTAGAAACAAACCATTTTAATAGACATTTGTCACAGTCTTCAAGCATTTCACACAAAGTAGCAACTGAATAGTTTCATTCAGCTACACATGGACCACATCTGTAAGGTTATGAGCACATCACCCAAAATGGACATGGAAGGCTTTTATTATCATGAATTTGTGCTGGATTGCCCTGCTGTGCTGTGTGATATCTTGTCAAAACCTTGAATGATGCCTATTACAGTTTCCTGTAAAAGTGTAGCTCTTGGCAAATACTGACATCACTACTGCCACATTTCCAGCTAGACCAAACAAGGTTAAACTGCAGAAAAAACAACAAATCATCACTAGCTTTAAACTTAGGTGAAAGTCTACAAACAAACTTACTCCATGGATTTGCTTTTCACATCATTTCAGCAGTACAGCTGTCTGATGACAGGTTGTTTCATTAACTGCTGATTAAAAAAGCTTACAGAAAATAGATACACAACCTGTGTTTAAATTTAGTTCTTGCTTTTACATGCAGGTAAATTAATTTTGTGCATCAGCTAAACACTGTTTAATATTGAAAAGAAACACCCCTAGGACAATTGGATAATATGAACTCCGTTAGAAAGAAAAAAGTGAGGGCTGATTTGCTGGCACTCAAAAAAAATAAAAAAAAATTACTGTCTTTACCTTGAGGCTGGAACAAATATTCTCAAGCATAGCCAGCCTGGAGGAGAGATGGAGAACAGAGAAACAAGGAGAAGTGCCAGCAGGAAATCATTTTTCGGAAAGTCACATTGTAGCTGTGGAGGGGAGGAAGAGAATGACAAAACCTGCTGGTTCCTGTTTGAAAATGAGGACATTTGGCCAGTAATTTCCACTTGCATGAGGTGCAATTGGAAGTAAAGATAATATCACCAACAACATAATTTCAAGTATACCAGTTTTCATTAGCAGTAATGTTTAAACAAGTTTAAACAGTACACACAAAGAAATACAGAGTCAAGCAACAATACTACGTTAGGCTCAGTGTCCATTAGAAGGGCATCTTTCTACAGTTTCCTGAGGCAAGGGAGGTGCTGATCTCTTCTCCCTGGGATCTAGCGATAGGAAGCATGGGAATGATTCAAAGATGCACCAGAGGAGGTTTAGGCTGTACATTAGGAAACATTTCTTTACCAAGAGGGTGGTTAAACACTGGAACAGGCTACCTAGAGAGGTGGTCCATACCCCAAGCCTGTCAGTGTTTAAGTGTCATTTTGGCAATACCCGAAGAACATGCTTTAACTTTTGGCCAGCCCTGAATAGATGAGGCAGTTGGAGCAGTTGGACTAGATGATCATTGTAGGTGCCTTCCTACTAAAATATTCTATCCTATCCTATCCTATCCTATCCTATCCTATCCTATCCTATCCTATCCTATCTTAATTCTATACTGCAGTACACTGCCATAGCACATTGTAACATACAGACAACATTTTTGAAGAGACCAAAGCCATCTGTCAATAAAAGGAACAGCCTTTAAAACTTCACTTAGAAAAATTTCTTGTTACAAAAAACCACCATTGTTGATATAGCAGTAGAAGGCAATGGAAAGCCTAAAGAGCTTCAGAGTGCTATTTTTTTTCTTTTTGTCATTTGTCCAAAAATTGAAAAGCCAGATTTCTCTGAAAACCATATAAATCTAATTGCAGGAAAATGCGAGATGAGTAAGTTAAACTTTTGTCACCTGCTAAGTCAAATTTAAAGGTTTTACTGTAGGATTCAAGTTCCATAGTTATCTCCCACAAAATAAGTTTAGATCATTTGCATGGTCAGCAAATTTTTCTGGAACATCAGATCATCCCTCCCTCACCTGCTTCTCAAGCACCTGTGTTAGTTTTCACATTGCTGTTAAGTCCTCATTGTTACAAGATTATGATTTCATTGAAGAGATGCACAAAAAGAGGCCATTTAGGTTAGTATTTATGAGACTAGATAAGAAATTTCTTCTGATTTGTAATTTTTTCACTTACTACTATGCTTAATCATACAGATAGGTGGCAGTTTTTATCACAATTTTCCTTTCCATGAGCTCTTTGCCTGTTTTGGATGATAAATCATGGAAACTTACGTAAACATGACAGTTGTCTAATATGAGCTCCTGCTGTTATGTGGAAAATCACCATTCTAGACACTACCACAAAATATTTGTGTTTACGATGTTAGCAACATCCAAAAGCATAGGCTGTTGCTGTGACTACAAAATCTGATTAACGTAGTATGGTTGTAATATTGAAGCAAGTCTACCTGTCTTATGGTTGTTCATAGTCAACCTCCTGCGATGTACATTCTGCTGTTCTTTGCCAGCAGCCCAAGACCTTGCAGCAGAAAGTACCATTCCTGAGCAAGTTTTAGAGAATAACCCTCATCAGGTACAGCATCAGTCCCACGTGTCTTCCTGTAGCATCGCCAGCTTATTACTTACACTGCTCTTCCAGTCCAGATACACTTCTTCAACCAGAAGTCTAGAGGCAAAGAAAATAGAAATCCTATTGCTGTATCTGTTTCACTGCCTCCCCAGACACACCAGTCAAACCTTTCCATGCAATTACACAGCCTGGTAACTGTGCAGGGGCATTCTGATTCCAAGCAGGACAAAGGGTGGACACCCACGAACAGTGTCTGTGACAATTCAGGGACTAAGCTCCCATTTGCAGAACCATGGATCTACCTACATCTGATTTAGATGCTAGCAAAGGCACTACTTATGCCAGCAAGTTAGCAAACACAGATACCAGAGACTGCAGTTTTCAGTATTTTTATTTTTTTTTTATACTGCTACAGTAGTTTGACACAATTATCAAACAGGTTATTTTAAACACGATAAGCTCATTCGCTTTAAAAGAAGGCAAATAACAAAGCAAAGTGTGCAGAGTACTTTGTTTCTTTAGAAACCAAATCCCACTGATTTCACCTACAGAAAATGCTCACGCATTCCCAGCTTCCTAAATACAAAGTCCACACGTTGCACATGATGTGTTGCTCCTTCTAGAATCACAGCCCTTACAAATTACACTGACACTGACTGGGATCCTGGAGGGAATCCAAGAAGCATATAATTCATCAGATTTCACCCACACTCAGACAGCCTGGCTGCTTGCTTCATTCTTGAGGCTGCGTTGCTACAATTTCATTTGAACAGGTCACCTCCAACCTCAATCCAAGAGCCACAGTGTCTAAACTTTGCATCAGTTTGACTGACACTGCATAGGGCATTCACTGCATAGAGTTTTCTTGCAAAAACAACGCAGCTGCTGGATTACAGTTCTGAAACTCTAAAAGGCAGGAGCCCAAATTATTTTAAGACACATGAGACTGAGTGAAGAATGTGGTTTGCACAGCTGAAAATGAAGGTCATCAGTTTTGAAATTTAGCCTAAATAAACAAAATGTTTTGCTTCTTTAAATTTTTCTACTTACATTCTTTTAAGAGTCAGTGAACTAAAAAGACTGGTGGTAGAAAATCTAAATTCTTATAATTCTTTTTTAAAATTGAGCCTAAGTTTGACCAAATAAAAATTAAATGTATTGTTCTTTTACCAAACTTGTTCACTTATAATTTATTTTAAATAACCTTAATATTTTTTAGATAACACTGACAATATTTTAACTTTAAGTTTCAGTAACTGTGGAGAACTGAGTTAAAATTTAAATATGTTCTTGAAACAGATATTCTGGATGTCCAAATATGAAGCTGACAAAACACTGTCAATTACATGAAGTTTGCTATTTACGTAGAATATCCACATTGTAGCTACGTATCTTACTTGATTCATTACTTTATGGTGTTGATATATTTAGATCTTAAAACAATATAAAAAGGCTTTAAACAGCATTTACAGAGTTATTGGTAGTGTATATATATGTCATGGATGAATTATGACACCAGAAAAGGAAAATCATCAATGGCTCTGAGACACTTAAAATATGTAGATTTTTGTTCTTTACAGTCTTATTCTATTGTTATATTGCTATATTCCTACAGCAACTTAATACTATGTTACCGTAAGGAACCAAAACCCAATAACATGTAAGAGAGTCTACTATGAAATAAAGTAGAATCTGAAAAACTGAAGGGGAGAAATTCCATGTATTTTTATTAAAGATCAGATTTTATATAATTCAGACTAAACTTGGCATTTAAAACCATTTCCTTTTCTTACAGTTCAGTGAGAGGCAGTAGTATTACAGTACATTCAAGGGCATGCATATGAGCAAAATAAATGATGTATCTCCATTCTAATGACAGAAAAATACATGAACTACCATTGAAGTCATACTGGGATACAAACAGCTAGGCTACTATGGAGCTCAGGAGAAACAAATGCTCAGCATAACCTAGCTTCTTTGGGCAAGCCTCCAACCCATCTAGTGCTCTCACCTACTATAAGCCATCTGCAACCAAGCTAGCTTGAAATCATTTGGATTGGTCTGCAATACTCAGTAGTCAACAGAAGTTCTACCTGAAACTGTCATGCCCTGATTCTGGCATGTAAAGGGTCAACTTGCTAATGTACCATTTAACTTTTTGCAATTTAAAAACAGTCTGAAACCGTTGCTTTTTATCCACTTAATAACATATTACTCTCACATTTTATTAGCATTTTTAAGCATGCATTCATTCTGTGTTTTAAAATTCATGAACCTTCCCTAACTTTACGGAGAAACACATTATTTTGTCAACATAGAGTTTGCAGACTTGCAATTAATTGTATGCAAGTGACTGAGAATAGAAGAGATGACATAAAATAACTGCAATAATCAAATGTACACCAAAAAAGAAAATAGATGAACCATTGTCCTGTCTATCCTGTGCATTCCCAGAAGGGGATGTAAGTGCTGAAAGAAAGAAGGGAAGAGAGGAAATGCTGGCAATATTTACTTTCCTTTTCTCAGTCTCTCATTTGTTTACATCATATCCTGTCTGGAGGGTTTCCAAATAAAAACTGCTTTTTTTGCTGTCACTATGTTTCTTATCAAGCACAGAAGTAAAAAACAGTGAGGTCCCTCTTTTAAATACATTTCTGATTCTTTCTAGTGTTTATCAGGCACAGAAATACACGTAATTTATTTTGAGACACAGCACAGGAGGGAAGGAAGAAGAGTTATTGTCTTCTGTATCCTTTCAGATGTAAACAATGATGCAATATGCTATTTTTATTCCTATAGCAGCTTATTTTGGAATATTTAAAACAACAGTGTTAAAGCATCAAAAAGGACCACCACTAATTCAGCTTGTAGACAACGTCTTAAAGAAAAATTCAGGTATGGCAAAAATATCACTGAAGGTTTGGGAAACATCTGGAGGGGTCTTGTGAAGAAGGCATCTTACTGCTAAGAAAACCTTTCATGTTACCACATCATGTGTACTTGTCCTTGAGAAACTGTTCTTGTTTCCATGTCTCAAAAGGACTTAGAGAAAGGCAACTACAATGGTCAAAGTGAAGGAGGCACTGGAAAGCCTGGGACTTCATTCTGAAGAGAAGGATGAGGGAGGAAAATACAGGCGAAGTTTAAAAAAAATCTTGAAGGTTTCAGATACTGTGAATCCAAAGGTTATTAACCAGATCCAACAAACTAGAATTCCCCTGACAAATCTAATAGGATATTTAGATAGATTAAAGAAAGCATTTTACGCAGGAAATGGTGAACCTCTGCGACTTACTGCCTCAGAAAACTGAGTCATTTAGTATTAGCAGGTTTAAAGAGAAGTAAGACAAATTCATTAATAGTAGTTCCATAAACAGAAACTAATGGGACTAGACAGCAAGAAACACCCTAACAGCCATGATAGAACTGTAACTGCAGAGGTACAAGATGGACTGCAGAGAGCAGTCTACATGCTCACACACGTTCCCAAACTGTATCTCCTCTTGTCCCATCTGAAGCAAACAGTGGCTTAGATGAACATTAGTCTGACTCAGTATGGCATTTCTTATCATCTACTCCATGTGGCCATTTTACATTATATGGTCTGACCAATATGCTAAAAATATTTTCGTTATGTAGCCAGTGGGCTGTGCTCCCCATGTAGGAAATGCTGGGTAACTGGCAGAGTGCTCAACTACACCACCAGCCATTTCCACTTCACATCTCAGTAGCTGCCTGCTCAATTCCTTGGCAGGGGCCTTCACACCAGCCCTAGGGAGAATAGGAATCACAGTTTAAAGAGAATTTCAGTTAAAGGTCATGCAAGTCCATTAAATGAGAAAATATGACTAAATGAGCCTCCAGCTGAAATAAGCAGTTGATACCCCTGCCCAAAGTCAAATATCTGACATTTCATCTCCAGAATTCTGTAAAACCCCAACAAAGATGTCCAAATTCATGCAGCAGAGGAGGATGATTTAATAAATTACATTATTACTTTGCATTAAGTCCACCACTTTCAGCGATGCACTCACTGTTGCGT
Organism: Nestor notabilis; assembly: GCF_000696875.1. NCBI lineage: Eukaryota > Metazoa > Chordata > Aves > Psittaciformes > Psittacidae > Nestor > Nestor notabilis. Next base: position 16,317 of record NW_009919469.1, read on the forward strand.
ATACACAAGAACTGCCAGTGGCAATGTGGCCAGACTACTTTAAAAAATCAAGACATTAATATTTGTTAGTGTTATCTGTTCATAACATCCCTTTTCACCAAAACTGATCAAACAAGAGATATGATAAAAAAATACATCCCCATGGGTTTGAGTCCAAATGACAAATACAATGCTTATTGTTATATAATGATCATACTTATAGTAACTATAGACTTAAGTAAAACATAGCCTGAATAATGCTATAACCTATTAAAGAGGTTAAAAAAGATTTCCTTAAAACCAAAAAAGTATGGTCATCCTATATCAGAAGTGACAAATTGAGGAAGAGATGTTTTCTCAAATGGGTTGGAATGAGAGAGTATATACCTTTAAAAAGCTTCCAAGTTTTAAGTGCAGATCCAAAAAGAGTATCTTTATTTCCTGGTAGTCTACTTATAGTAAATATTTCTGCACACACAATAGTGTTTATAATAAAACTTAAGAATTTCATTATTATATAATTAACTGTTATAATTAATAACAGTTTTCTAGCAGGCCTTTTCATTATGATGATCCATATTTATTTATAATTATGATCCATTGAAACCACGAAACCCAGGTTTCTGACCTAATCTGAAATCATGCTTTTATGGTAAAAACTGGACTTCAACATCATAGTCTATTTAAACTGCTGAGTTTGTACCATGAAAGATAGAGTGGTTTCCTAGTTAAAACACAAGATTAGGAATAGAGAGGTGGTAGCTGCTAAAGGCCCTGATTGTTTCCCTGAACCAAGGCCTTCAATTGTCCCTTTTCTTCAGTTGTTAAAAGAATTCCTGCAATCCAGCATAATTTTTCATCTGAAGTACACACTTGACTTTTTTACTGCTCTGTCGGGATAAAATAAACCCAGGGAAAAAAAGTATGGTCTTGGGCCAGTCTCTTCCTCAAGGTGTGTGTGCAGTTTACTCTTTGTAATTGTTACACATGAGTTTGTCCTTATGAAATTGCAGCTTATCTGACCAGGTGCTTATTGGATATATTGAAAACCCATATTGTACTATTTATGTTTACCTTCCAGTAATCTCAAAGTATTTTACAGAAATCCAAAATGCTACATTAGTTTAAGGAATTGAGAATACTTATTAAGTATATACTTGACAATGGTTCAATTGCAAAAAACATTTTGCTTCTCATGTCATTACATTATCTGATAGAATCACTGATGACCGTGTAGACCAATAAATCATTTCCCTTGATTTCAGAGGCATTCTGAAGAACAAATCAGATGAGGTGCAGGTTCTCATTGACAACTATCTTATTTTTAAATTCCGATATGTTTTCATGTTTTCTTTAAACCCTCTTCGACAAAAGCATAAGTTCCGCCTCCTGCTAACTAGGTTAAGAAAAATTACGGGGATGTCTTGCTTCCTCCTGCAAATCACTAAGGAAGTGGTTTGTTAAACAAACAAAAATCGACAAATACTTACAAATACTTTTAGTGATTACCTAATAGAGGTAGCTTTATTGAGTTCTTTACAAATCTTCACAGTCGGTTTTGATTATGACCTTCCAAGTCAGTTCTCCAGACAGACATTTTTCTCAGCCTACAGTTTTTCCAGTTGAAATTAAAATAATTCCTTAAGGGCATAGAGACAAACTTTGGGTGTTAGAGCATGATATATAGTACTCTATAGCATTTCCCCCACATATTTGTCTGTGCGTGTCTGCTGTATTTGACACAGCACATTTATGCAGGTATCAGTTAATATTTGAGATAAGGTGTTGAAATCATAAAAACACAACCTGTCAGTTACTGCAATAAATCTGTCTTTATTCAAAAAAGATATCATCAACAAAACACTGGGTTTGTTAATCAAGAAAATTAACTGATAGAAGGGAAACTTGTCTTAAGTCAGGCAACGGACTGGGAAATTTAAATTCAGTTGCATCTTGGCAGTAGAATTCATTAACACTTGAACAGGTCTTCCAGTGCCTCCATTCCTCACCTGTAAAATGGAACTAAAATCTCTATCTCACAGCCATGTCAGAAATTTCCTTAGATTTCTGCATAGCAAAGGTATCACAGTATTGGGAAACAGATGCTAAAAAAGTCAGATTGAACAAACAAGATCTGTCACAGGATTGTTACCACGTCCAAACTATGTGTTACACAAAGAGTTTATCTCCACAGCCAGGAAACTCATTAGGTTTTCAGCTACAGAGTTTCTATAGTCAATGCCATAGAAATCATGGTTATAATATTGTGTTAAAAGGGCACAGCACTAAATGTCATTGCAACACCATTGGCTCAGCACAAAGTGGTACAACAGAAGCAGTCATTTTTCAAGTCATTTCTTCAGATACGAGAGACAGATTTTCAAACCATGGAACACTGTTACGAGCCAGAATCTTAAAAGACATCTGCACCTTCAAAGGTCTCCCTTTGGATGACTCCTTTAGGGGAAGGAGAGTGATGTAATGGCCCAGTGAGTCAGCCATAACTTTGAGGTAGATGTGCTTAGACCTTGTGTTTTTAATGAGCTCCCCAAAGAAAACCAAACCACTTTAAAACTCAAAATAGCCAGGAAGACTGGAATGCTTAGGTTTTTAAATACAGGAAATCCAAAGTGACTAGAGGAGATGGAATACAAATTAAAAAGATTTATACACAGCTTTCCCTGGCCCACTGCATCCTGGCAGGTATTTTCCTTCCAGGTGAGGTGGCAGTAGACTCAGTGGATTTCCAATTTGCACCAAAATCCCCCTCTCCTCTCTCTCCCCAAAGGAGATTTGTATGTTCCCTTTGAAGGTCACCTGACAGCTCCCCGCTGGATCAGGTCCTTCCCTCATCAAACTGCAGCCTCCCTGCTCTGTTTGGCACTCCCTTGGCAGCCTCATTTATGCAGAATGAAAGATATCCCAGAAACCTTCTGTCCCCTGCACCAGTTCCACAATCCCATCATCTTAAAAGAGCTAGACATGATTATGAATAAAAGGCAGGTGAAGAAAAAGATACTTTATATAGCAAGAAAGACAGAGCATGATGTTATTTTATTCACCTGTGAGATTTTGTTATTAAATTTAATGCTATCATACATCTGGCTTTTTCCAAATACATCCTTGGTTTTTCGCTCAAGATCTTGCCCTGGCAGAGTTTAAGAATTTTGCACATTTTCTTAGGATTTCCAGATGTCTTGCAGCCTGCTCCTTACTAGAATGCAGGACTTCCAGAAATGCCACTCATGCAGATTACCTTTACAATGCATCCACTGGAGAACTGATGGCTTGACGCTTGACAACATTGCACATTAAATCCAACCCATCTGGAAAGGCCTCTGAGGAAATACAAAAAATAGCAATAGGAGAACCCGACTTATTCATAAAAACGTATTAGGCTAACAAGCCCCCTCAATGGTTTGGGCTGGACATCTTCTCTGATACAGTGTTCTACCTTGCAAAATCTGAATCACAGAATCATAGAGTCATAGAATGGTTTGGGTTGGAAGGGACCTTAAAGATCATCGAGTTCCAACCACCTGCCATAGTAAAGAATTTCTTCCTAATATCTAATCTAAATCTACTCTCTTTCAGTTTAAAGCCATTACCCTTTTTCCTATCACTCCATGCCCTTCAATACAAGCAAGATCTACCAAACACAAGCTGTGTGAAACCTGGGTCTGGGGTAGACCCAGGAATAGTTCAAAGGGGAAAGAGAGACCAGCTTAAGCCTAAGCAGACCATCCAGACCATTAGCCCTCAATTATTCTTGGATTAAATGTTGAAAAATACAGTATGAGAGGATTTAAGTCTAAAAGAATTCTTGAAAAAAATGTTAGGAAGAGACCAGGCTGTTGACATTGGCTTTCACATGCTGCAACTTTATGACATCAGAGAATTGAGGTACTATGAATATATTTAAGTGTTGACCTCATACCAATGTCCAGTATTGAAGGCAATAAATATCTCTCACTGCAAAAATAAACACAGAAGCTATGAATATTTATGAACTGCAGGAGACATGGATGCCAAATACGCTGTGAAAACCAAAATAGGATTAATGACATTCTATTGGATTTAAAAAAAAAAAAAAAAAAACCAAACAAGAAAAGACAGAATAGTGAAAAAAAGAAGTGGAATTTTTCATAGGTTGATTATTGTTATATGTATAATTTGTAACTCTATTAAGATCACTTGTTTCTTCACAACTCATCATTGAGTTATGTTTTAACTGTTTCAGGAGATATTGGTGAGAAAAATCATATTACTCTAGATTTCAACATAGTAAAAGTGTATTTGCAAAGTTGTCAAAAATTATGATCTAAGCTACAGCACCCAGTGCAAGTAAAGACTGAGAATTCACATTTTGACACATATTCAGGTCATGAACAGAGATGTAACTCTGCATTCAGCGCATTGAGTGCTGCCAATATTTATGGAATTGCCCTTTCTAATACCCAGTGTAAGTAGCAGTCTCCATAACAAAAAGATTTCAAAGTGCTACAGCAGGTGATTAATATGGGTGACATGTTTAGAGAAGACCTACATTGTTCCTGCCTTCCTTATAGCTCTTTGTTTATTCAGACGCTCGGCTACACAAGGAGGCTCCATTAATTGCCAGCTCCCATGTGAGAAGCACACACTACCTCTTCTGCACATGCATGGCACAATTTGGTGGGATGATAGCTCCCTAGGAATAATGGTCAACAGTAGGTACTTTGCTGAAGTAACAGCTCTTGAACTATCTAATCTCATCTCCAGCTTTGTTCTTTTCAGCTTTAGTTGTGACTCTTTAAACTTGACACTTGTATTAGAATACATACAGCTACTTCCTTGTGGGCAATATTGCGCATAACACTCAGTGATAAGCCTAGACAACACGACAAGAAGTCACACAACTTCTAAATCAGAGATCTAAGACAGAAATAACTGTGGTGCATTTCCTACACAAACTCTTTAAAAACACCACAAAATGAGATCACCCTGTGGTGACCCGGCTTTGGGTGAAATCTTTCATTTCAAAATATGTTTCTCCTGCTGGCGTAAGAAACCAGATTTCAATATTTCCTTCACAGCCAGCTGAATGAGTATGTTTTGAGTCATAATGCCCAGCAGATTGACAGCAGGACTTCTTGCTGATGGGATATGCAACTTTTATTTGCTTCCTGTGAACATGTATTTGTTTCTTCTTAAAAGTTTTCACACAGACAGTATCATAAAGCTCATGAGCATATGTGCTAAGATGTGCTAAGATGTGCATGCATGGCAGAATGGCTTTGGTCAAGTTGTTAAATGTTCAGTATTTTGAAAAACTCTCTGTATTAAAATGCCTTGCAGCTGCAAATCCAGAAGCAATGCCTTCTGGTTGAGATGATCAAGTATCTCAGATGTAGTAGACAGCAACAACAGCAGTGAGCACACCAGATTGCAAGTTAAGGCCTTCCATCTTTAATGAGTCTGTAAAAGCTAACTGATACAATTTGAAATCTGCTTAAGAATGACTTCCAGGATGAAGGTGAAAGGTTAGCACTGGATGTGGCAATAAATCCAACTCTAACTTCTGCAGTCTGAGCTCCAGTTTAGGGAGATACAGCTAGAGAATTTAATACATTTTCCTACATCTTGAGAGAGGTTCATTAAAAAAAAAAAATCAAAATACCTTAGCATGCTACTAGTGGCTTTTTTCCATAAGGTAGAAGGCTCCTTTTCTCCATCACCAAAGCAAGGGGAGTGATCAGTGCTGTGAACCTACCTGGGACAGCAACAAGAGGAATGATTGCTGTTCCTGGCTGACCAGTCCAGATTACAGAGTATTTATAGCTGAAATATTGCTCTAAGACAGTCCTGCAAATGCAGGACATCCTTTTCTTCCAGGTTCATCAATTGCTGCTCTGGTTTATTTGCGTGTCTTGTCAGGGTGTGCTCAGATCAATATGCATAGCAAGGCTTACCAGGCTAAAAAACCTTAACACCAACATGGCTCTATTGCTGCTGGTAGTTAAACTACCTTTTCTCAGCTAGCTTACTTGTGTCTATAAGGCTGTATCACATAGACTTTCTCTGATTCGTAAGTCGGCCTCTTTTTGCCTCGTCAAGAGAATTTGACCTCATTGATGTTTTAATACTAGGACAAGCGTGACATTTTTAAAAAAGTCAGGTTTTGGAGTCATCAGTAGCAAATAGCTGTGTTGGAAAACGCTTGCAAAGCATGAAATTTCATCTTTTTTCTCTGAACTCTTAATGCAAAACTAACCAAACGGAATTTCAGTAAACTTTCAGAAGGCACATTTTTGGCTCTAGAACAAACAAAGGAAATTTCAAACAAAGCATTGATTTCCCCACTTTTTGGAAAATCATAAGCACCTGAAAACAGGCACTCATAATGAAGTTCCTCCTGCAATGTTTGTACAGTAATTATAGTGCAGCTACCACAGTAGTATAAAACAGCCACTAGATAATTGCAGCTATTTTGCCCCATTACAAACATTTACCACACTGTGGGCAATGAAAATTGCTATCTCAACGGATCCTGGCTTTTCATGAGGAAAATAATTGCCTTTTGCTCTTGAATAACTTATGGAACAAAAAACCCAGCGTCATTATTTTCTTTTGGTTCAGAAAGCATAAAATGGGTATCACACAGAAGTTTTTCATCCATGAAACTGTTGTATTGCTGAAAATTGGAAGATAATACAAATATTTTTCTAGAAGGTAAAATTAGAAAGCAGATTATTCCAAACCATTTGCTCTGGTTGCTGTAGCTGATTTTGCTGCTTAGTTCTGCAACTTCAGATCACATTTTATTCTCATACTGTGCACCAGATACCAGAGGTGACACCATCCAAGGATGGAAAATTGTTCTGAGTTTGTTTAGCTCACAGGAGACATTCAGGGTGACCACTTGTGCCTGTGCAGGGAGCTCCCTTGCATCCTGACTTTTACAGCAGACGGGTGATTTTGCAACCCCTTCTGGAGACGAAGAAAAATCTATTTAAGTCAGTTACAAATTTTTGAAAGGCCATGGACTTCTTGTTTTCAAACAGTCCAAAATCTACCTGAATTTCAATAAAAGCCTTCCCCCTTTTCATCCATACAAACGTACAAATCTCTAGTCTGTGAACTAGGACTAGCATACCTGGATAGAAGCAAGCACAACTTGTACAACTGACCAAGAGTCAAACTCAGAGGGCTGTTCCTTCCAAATAATCCTGTGGTTGAAAGCCAAAGATAAACTGTGAAGTGAGGGTGACTGCTTATCTTCATGCTGGTCAGCAAATGGGCTTCTGCAGAAATACAGCCCTATCTTGAAAGAATGTATCATTTTAATTCTATCCAAAGCCTGCTCCACTTCATTACAATAAATTCTATGTTGGTTTGCAAATATTCTTCCAGTACATTCCAATTAATAGATTTTGTATACTTTGTGTGCTTTCTACACACAAACTCACCTACTAGTTTAAGTGCACTGCCTGGCTTTTAGGTAAGACAGCCTTCTATCTTGCGAGACCTTAAATATTACAACAACAACAGAAGAGCTAATGATTCTGAAATTCAATGAGATGAACCAGACAACAAATTTCTTACGAAACTTCTCTTTTTCATCCGGAATTATTAACTTCTTGCACTGCTAATGCCTGATCCCATTTGGCAAAAAACATTAAATAGTCATATATATCAAAACAAATTTTATTATTCTTATCATTATCTTAACAAACAGAGAATAGTAGATGAATTAATCAGCTATCAGCAACCCTGTATGTGGTTGTCATGTTAGTTCTCTGTTTCATATACATATTTTTTCCCTAGGGCTGTTTTTCAGTATAATGGATACAAATTGAATAGTGTAAAATTTTATTCTCCCAGCAAAGCCTGTTCAAATATTCTGAGCCTTCCTCAAGAACTTATCAGATTTTTTTAAAATTAATTTTCTTTATTATCATCAGTAAAAAAGAAAGATATAATCGATAAAAATACAGGTTTATTTCATTTGTTTCATTTCATATTGTTATCAGTTAAGTTTTATAAAAACATTGCTTTATCGTGGTGATTAGACTGAATTAATTTAGTTGTCATGCAGCCATTGGTCAAATAGACAGTGCCATATCCATGAAAAGTAGAACAGATTACACTCATGGAGGAATGGCTAGACAATATATATCTATATCTGCCTCAAGGATCTTAGAGTTTTGGTACATTTTTAATCAAAATAATTAGTGTAGGAAATCACAAACTGTTAACAGTTTTGTTGTGGCCACATAAATGAATCAAATCATCATTCTGTATTTTCTTTGCTCAAATCCCTGTGTTAATGTTATACAGAAATAGGATTCACTAATTGCAGAAATATTACTTTACACCACTTGTCTCTGCTCTTACGGATATGATATACATCACTTTGTCACTCTACTTGCCCTTCTGTTACACCTCAACAGGTGACAGGCTAATCATTTCATTTTTTCTTCCCTCTGATGAAATGTGGATGTAGAGAAGAGTGGAGGATTTTCTTCAGTGCATCAGTGGTGGAAGCAGGGGAACAGCCTTTTCTCTCAGTCAGTAGTTAGACAAAATGCCCTTTTTGAAGTAGTCTAGAGTTCATGAGGTGACATAACTTGGTATGAATGATAGCAAAATGTAAACAGGATTACAAGGAACTGCTGTCCTCTCATGGGATCACTAGCATGGCTCTGTAATAATTTTGGAAACACAGCAATATCAAATTGGATCATACTGAAATTATATCCTGCCTCCAAGGAGACTGAATACTGTCAGAAACTTCATACAGAGAGATAAGACAAAGTCATCCTCAATGTATATGTTCACCAGCTGGAAATAACAGCACACCAATTTGAATTATTGCTGTGCTGTCACTTGGAGTCTGGCCAAGAAGTATTATGTTTGCCACCTATGCTGACTACATATGACATACCAATTAAAAGAGGAGGAAGATAAAGGAGGAGGTAAGACTCCTATTACCATTCAGGCAACAGTAATGGTTACAGGAGGTAACAGGAGGTTTTAATAAATAGGTTCCTTAACTCAAATAACAAAGTCCTATAACAAGTTTGAACTGAATATGTGTGAGGGCTGAGTTTCTTTGCCTAGGTAAATTCAATGTTAATGAGAATAGCAGGAAGCCAACACAGAGCTGGTGACCTCAGGGAAAACTCAATTAAAACAAATTTAAAACATCGGAAGCAAGAAATAATTCAAAAAGATGAACCAGATCCTTAACTGAGGTGACTCATCATCATTAGACTGCAGAGTCTGGCTGGGCTGACAAATACATGCTGCAGACCAGGCTGCTGGCAGGAATCCAGAGGGCACACAGTGGCACTTACCAGTGACTTAAGGGGTAGGTTGTTTCTTGGCCAGGGAAATCAGAGAAGAACTGGGAGCTATAACACAGCAACATGAGAACTGGTCCACCTACTTGTTTATCCAATACCTAGGTAAGTCATGGTTGTAGAAGTGAGTGGTATTCAGTCCCTGCAGATGGGCACAGCCAGGCAAAAAAACACCAAGGATGTTGCTCTTTCACATATTCTCTCCCACTTCTAAACAAGCCACAGCTTTCCCAAAATGAATTGGATCAGCAACTGGTGTATTGGAAAATTACAGTTATCATGAGAACAGCATGCTGCTCTGAATTCATCCTGAAGCTGTATTTCCCTATGGATTGTACCCAGGAAAGACTGGTGCTTGACAGGAACAGAAGAGCCCTTCAGGTCTAACATCTTTTACTTAAGGATCTAATGATACCCTCCTGAAGCAAGATTCACTGGGATAGTCAGATGTTCTCTGTCACTTCTGATGGGCTCAGGGACTGCTAGCCTCATGTGAGTGAAGAGAGAAGGCTTTTTGTTGTGACAGCCTCTCCATCCTTTCCCATCGCCAGGACAGCCCTGGGCAAAGGAGAGTGAAGGAGCCACCTTCCTGCCCAGCAGTCCCCAAACCTGGTCTCCTTTGCTGGGATCAGTCTGACATTGCCAGTGAAGATGCAGCCTCACAGCTCCAATTTTCTTTTAGGGAATAAGCCAATGGCCAACCAAGCCTAAGATCAAATGGGCAGAACTAAATTTTCTGACTGCTACAGCCTGACGACACTCTCAATCCAGCACACCCTGCCTGTAAATTGCTCTCCTTGTCAGCAGTACTGTAGTTAATATTAGTTATTGCAAGGATTAGAAATAGTCACTTATAATTAAGTGCACATCACATTAATCAGCAGCCTGTTAGCAGACTTTTCAAGAGCTAAAGGAAAGTTAAGTGACATTGACAGATAGTTCCCATTTACTAGGTACTACTACTTGCCTCTGATGCTTACACAGAGTCTGGCAGGCTTACATAGTTTTAAATTTATAAAATTTGTCCCCCTCCAAAATCCTCAGTTAAACGGAGCAGTGAAGCTCTTGTTGAAAGAAATTCATCCTAGTATCAAGAGGTTCAGTAGCCATATACCTTATAAAAATCATATATATAAGTTTTTTCAATTTATGTGGTTTGTACACAACCCATTTTACCTTTTCAGTTACCCTCCAAAAATTCTTGGATTGCTACATATTATTGTGGAACCCAGCTCACATCCTCTGACTGATATGTTGCCAGGTTAGAAGAGAAATATTCCTGTTTATGGATAATCATTCTTAGCTTACTCGATTCTTACCATGTATTTTTATATTCTAATCTGTTCTTGGTCCACAATGTTTGAACTTCATCTTTTCCTTTTTTCCTGTAAACTCTCAATAATACTTTTCTATGTGCCAATCCCAGCACTAGAGGTTTGTTCTTTATTTTGCTTTGGAAACACCTAATTAATAATTACCTGTGGCATCAATAAAGCCTGACTTGCACAAATTAAAATGTCACATCCTCTAACTCAGCCTGTTGCTTTGTTTTGGAAAACGCAGCAGGGCTTCTGAGGGATAGGTAGATAATTGTCCTTTTATTCATAATCAATTAAAAAAATCACACAGAATAAAGATTAAAACCTGAAGGAATAAACTGAAAGTAGAAGAGAAGCAAATACAAAGCAGAGTTTAAAACCCCCCACTGTTTCTGTTCCCCCAGATGAATGAAATATCTGTCCCCTGAAAACAGAAGTAGTAGAGGTTTTGTCCAAAACTCTTTCTTTCCAAACATCCTGTTGTTCCATACGACTCATCCTGTATGTGGTCTGGGGTAAAAAAACATATGCAGAATTGTATCATTACGTGCGATTTGGAATAACTCCTTGCACTGAGCCAAATGTGAGTAATTATAAATTCCAATAAGAGAGTGCACATAAGAGAGTAACTGTGAAGGAAGTCACTGTAAGCAATCCATTGTTTGAGAAAGACACTGGACACCAGTGTAGCATTTTAATAAAACCTGTGGGTTTTTTCATGAAAACCAGTTCTCCTGCATCAGGGTGGGAGTTACTCCCCCAGAGATCAATGGAATTTGTTCCCATCCTGTGCTGGAGTATTTAAGCAGACAAGTCTCTCCTGCTTTCTCTGGTGCAAGGCTTATCAAGATCGTAATAGCCTTGGGCCTTATTTTTCTGCTAAAACATTCAGTTGACTTCCAAGGGAGTTACTCCCATCCTGTGACAGAAAAACATCATCCCCAACAGTTTCTGTTGAGTAGGGAGAGGTGCTGTATTTCTCAGGAATGTCTGGGTTTAAAAGTCATCAGCACTGCTACTACCGGTCATCATTCTCAGTTTCCCAGAGAAGAAGAACTCTTCCTCTATAGGGGTCAGTGGCTCTTTTGCTCCATTCTGCACAGCAGTATGCTTTAGGAAAATCCACTGTCAGGCTGGGTGCTCACCTGGTCTCCCCCATGCTGCGGATCCCCTAGTCTCCAAGCCACCCCTCCGGCCAGGATGCACCTCTCTGAAGAGCAGCAAGCTTCGAGCTTTGCTGACTCCACAGCCACAGATTTAAAGACAAATATTCTGCTAGCTTCTTTTCACTAGCAGATTGAGACTCCCATCCTCAGCAGTGGCTTTGGGCTTTGCGTTCTGACTTACACAGCACCTGCCCGTCTGCCTGGTTCACTTGCTGAAGCAAACAGGAGGGACTGCTGAGTGTCTCCTGTCATCTTTCTAAGCAGATCTACTCCCATCAGCCTCAGGTTTTCATCTGTCAATAGAAACACCTAAATTTACCTACAATGAAGAAGTGCAGGGCACCTAGGTACCTTACCACGCCTTTCAGACCATTCAGAGAGCAGGGCATTCAAACACTGACAGAGATCCAGAAGGCTTTTACTGGCTTTTCCCTTTCATGTTCAACCAAAACCAGTCTAAGTTTTCTGAGATAGAGCCACAGATTATTCAGGAGCAAAGACACTCAGCACCAGTGGGATATAAGCTTCTGAAAGAAACAGCTGTGTACACACTTATACATACATGCACACAATCTTCTTCCCCTAGTAAAGCATAAATAAAAGTACATGTCCAAGGCTTTGAAATACCTAATGACAGGTATGAGGTAGAGGTGTATTATCTCTGGACCCAAATTATGTCAAATAGTGTCATGAGCAATCTAACCTAATTTTGCAGCTCTAGGAGACTGGTGGATGCAGAGATAAGCAACTAGAGCAGGCATGAACAGCAAAATACTCTAACTAAACTATCACTATATATGAAGCAAGAACCTGACTGCTCTCTTTTAATTTCTTTTTCTCCTTCCCAAAGAAAGCTGCACTTGGAATTCAGTTTTGCTCTTTCTCCCTCAGTTTCTGCCCCAAGATGTCCAAGTGAAGATTCCAGACATGCTTCCTGCCACCACCAGCGTTATCTCTGTGGCAAACATAGAGTGTTGTCCTGTGCCAGACAATGTTATGGCCTTTACAAAGCCTCTGTTTCCTTCTTTCCTGTTTTCAGGGACCTAATCTTCAAACTGTCTTTTTCCCTCTGAATTTCACTTTGAGATAACATGAAAGTCTCAGAATACTCTTGCTTTTCTTCTTTTCCTTTCCATCCTGTTAATGGGCAGGTTACTGCCACTGTCTTTCAAATCCTGAAAAAGAAAATAAGTCAATCACTTTTCCATGTATCTTGTCACTCATATGCAAAAAGTCCTTTTTTCAGTGCATTTACATGTATAAAGCTGAATGTCAAAGCAAACAACAGAATGCTAATTGGAACATATCTTTTCACAGTACTATAATATGTTTAATTAAATGCCCAAAGAAAAGGAAGAAATTAAAACCTGAAGTACGTCTGATGTGTCTAGGTAGTTACATCTGAAAATTAAGCTTCAGGCTTCTCCAAGTCACGTAACTAAAGCTGCTTTGTATTTCAGTCCTCCAAAGAAATAAATAATTCACTGGCTACTGTCCTGCAAAGTCATTTCCTCTCTTTGTTTTCCATACTTGAATTTTCGTATCTTTTCCAACCTTTTGTGCATAGAATGAGTCAAGTTTGGCACTTTTGCCCAGAATGGCCCTTTTTTTCCATAGATACAGTCTTTATTATCCTCCTTGACTCCATCTAACACAGATTCCTGTCAGTGCTCTCATAAATTATTCTTTTATGCAATTTTAGAACTAGTGACTAAATAGGATTAAATGACACAATTTAAGCTAAATTAGCAGGTACTGCTGAAGAACAGCAGTATCTGTATCAAATTCTGAGTGTAGCTAACACACACATGGAAAACACAGCAAAGAAACACTTGTTCATCGGTTTTAATTATCCTGCAGAGAAGCAAAATTCAGTGTGTTTCATAAAAATGGTCTGGACAATTATGCCAGCACTCTTCTAAGAGTTCTTGTTTCTATCCAAATACCATGTGCTGTAGGAAGTTCTTCACATATGGTACATCTCGACACAGTCTGTCTGCACAGCTAATTTTTAAAATAATTTTGCTGCAGGACCCTTCTTTTCCTACCCTTGTTACCATTTGTTTATCAAGGTGATAAAGGCAGAGGAAATACTCCAGAAGCAGGTCTCAGACATTAAGTTTGGAAAGAACTATTGTCAGATTAGCTTTCAAGACAAATGACTGGAAATACTGTGATTTGTTGAATGCATCTCCAATAGCCCCAGTAAGAGCTAAATGATGAGCAATTCGAAATAGAGAGTGCAGCCAATGTGCAAGCAAAGGCTTCTATTTTCAGGAAGGCACATTTTTAATGTAGACCAAAAGAGACAGGAATGGAGAAAGAAACAATCTGTTCATGACAAAACAGAGGGACATTGTGACAGCCCAAATGAAAAGTCAAGCCAAGAGGAGAAAGCCTAGGATACAAATCATTATCTATCACTTCATTGTTTATATTATTCAAAAAGTGAAGAAAGACAGTTTTGAATTTCTAGGGGGCTGGGACAGGAAACCCATACTTTCCCATTTCCAGGGTAATTTAGTCAAGTTACATGCCAGTTGCCCTCTGCAGAGAAGGGAAAGTCCCTATTTAGTAGAGTTGCTATTTTTGCTTCCAGAGCTTCTCCTGACCCAATGCGTCAGTGTTCTCCAGTCAGAAGACATTATGACCTCTTCTGTGACATAGAGCATCTCTGTCTGTAGCTTCCAGTTGCACTTACATTACAAACAGCTGGATGATGGCTGAGGATGACATCCTAGATCCACTGAATCGCATGGGAATTTTGTCATTTGCTCCATCAGGGCCTAGAAATTACCCTGCGAGCTCTTAGTCCCAGATGGCTTTTTAAGAGTCTGGTTGCAGTCTTTGGCCTGTTCCTAGGAGGCAGACATTTGTCATCTCTGACTACCATCACAGCTGCCGCCTTAGCAGGCAGAAGGCTGACCGCTTCCTAGAGGGGCCTGTCTATTCAGAACAAAGCTGGCGTCCACTAGAAGACTATTAGCACCCCTTCTCATGCTATGTGCTTGATTTAGAAATACTTGATTGCAATGAATCCAGCAAGTTTCACAAGTACTAGAATGCTGACTAAATTTAACTGCTGTTTTGTCTGGGTTTTGGTTTTTGGGTGTTTTTTTTCAAATTAACCTCCATCAATGAATCAACAGAAAACCCTTCCACTAGTTAATCCTATGATGGGGAGTCACTGGCCTCTTGTTATATCTCTGGGCTGAAGTTCACCACTACTACATGTTGAAAGCCTTGTGTCCTAGGATCACAGAAAGGCTGAGGCTGGAAGTCACGTCTTAAAATCATATAATCCAACCCCCCTGCTTAGGCAGGATCAGCCAGAACAGATTGTCAGCTGGGGTTTTAGTATCTCCTGCAGGAAAAAAAGGGATTCTGAGCATCTCAGTGTAAATCCCACAGTCTATCTACTTTTGTGTTTCAGATCTAGTCATCCTTTTCTAGCCTGTGGGAGAAATAGGCCCACTCTGGGCTGGATTCACCTCCTCTGAAGAACCTCCTCTGTAGAAATCCAAGGTGTTGACAGTGTGAAATTAGTTTATCCAGATGAGACACTGACCTTTTTGGGGCCTGTCCTTTTTTTAAAACAATTTGCAAGAATGATAAAAACATGCTAAATAGCTAAAGCTGTAACCTTCTTCGTAGGTTAATTATGTGGATAAACATGAGACTTTGGGCTAATATTACTGCCCTGAAAAATGCCGCTTCAGTTCTGGGAGCTCTGATATTCATTCTGCTACTGTAATTAGATTCCCAGAAGTGCTGTCTACTGATAGCGCCAAGAAAATGCCCAGTGCCAATTAGGCCAAAGTCAGACCAAATATAAGCATGTGTAATGCCTTTGGAGATGCACTCTGTCTGAATTTGTCCCAGCTGCACTAAAGAATGTAAAACAATCCGAAACCAAAATAAAGTGAAATAGTTTTCTGACTTTTCCTCATCTTCTCTGTTCATAGTTTTTACCCAAATTAACTTTTTTAACACATGTGCCAATAATGCTGATAATATAAGGGACACTCTATGCCACATGGCTTGATGCAGTTTGGGCTACTGGGGCTTTGGTCACCCGGAAAGGAAAAAAAAACCTTTAGAAAAAGAACAAACCTCTGCATTGCTGACATGCAGTAGCAGGTATTATTAATTATAAATTAATCATTCCCAAAATTTTCCATTGACTGGAACTTGATGGTTGGCAGTCATGCTAAAAAATTTACATTTGGCAGTCCTGATGTGGTCACACAAGTCAGCTCTCAACGTGCAGGTAAAGTGATTTCATATAGAAGAACATCAGTGATCAACAGTAGTTCCAGGTCTCCCCTCCCCTGTCAGACCCCATCCTATAGCCCCCAACGAAGTGAACCAGGACAGGATGGGGTCAGCCACAGCCTGGTCATCACCCTGCACCACCACAGACCCTGAGCAGTAGAGCCAGTGAGGTGGGAGGCTAGGCTAATTCCATTATTTAATTTTTTAATCTTAAATCCCAAAGTTACATACCATAGCAAAAGGTACTGCAGATTAAATGAACTTTTTTTGCTGTCTTTGAGCATAAGTAGGAAAGCCATTATGAATTTTTTAGTATATATTCCCTCTTTAAACTTTTATTTAATTCCAGTAATGGGATCAAAACTTTTTGTAAAATATGAATATGAAAAATAGGATTTTTATTACCATCTGTGTCTGAGTATTGACAGTCACTGGCTTGTTCCAGATATCTGACATGGCAATTACAATTACCTGGGCCCTGAGCTGCATCTCGGCAACCCTGAAAGCCTACTAATTTCAGCAGTTCTGCATGGGTACGGATTACACTTATTCATTCATGTTGAACTGCAACATTTTTATCGCTCCAAAGAGTTACTCCTGATAAACAAGTCAATAGTATTTATTGTTAGCTTGAGACATTATGAATGACAGTGGAATAATAATTGCCTTCTTATCCAACTATCTTTCTTAACTGAGAAAGTAAAATACAACATAAAACAAAATACAATAAAATAACAGCAGAGAGGAGGTAAACCTTTTAGAAAGTCTTGAGATCAGAAGGACTGAAGAACAGGAAGAACAATTGCCTAAAATCCCTGAAGAAAAATGTTAACATCAAATTTTAGTTGAATTATGATGCGATTTGAAACGATAGAAAATTTTTAAAGTTGCCGTAACTATTGGAAGATTTTTACCCACATTTTGTGAGGCAAAAATCTATTTGAAATCTTGAGTGCAATGATAAGGTCTTACAAGTACAGGTTTACTTGGGGAATTACTGATGTTCTGAGTTTAGGAGGTACTCACACCATTTCAGCAATATGCTGGAAATCATGTCTGCTTTTGAATACTGATAAGTGACATGGGATATTTAATCTGATTTTCCAAGCACAGTAGGTAGATATACAGATTTAGTGAAACTGAAAATAATTTCTTTACAGCATTTCTACTTTCCCATTCAAAATCATTTTTTAGTTTTAAAATTTTGTATCACCAAAGGCAGGCAACGGGAGTCCAATTGAGATTTTAATTCTAAGAGACTATCTCTCACTTCTGAGTAAAGGTTGCTGTGCTACTTTGATTTACTTTTCAGTGAAGGTGAAATTCCTGAAGTACCCTGTTCCACTTAAAAAATTACACTGCTACTAGCTGACTCCATAATCTACAGTTTTGCAGCCATTTCTAGCTAGGTAAATTCTTCAAATGTTCAGAATTATCTTACGTAACATATTCATGTAGCAATTGCTACTGAATATCTATGAAGTTTCAACAGTCTCAGAGGTACTCTGGCAGTTGATTTGAAATTATCATCCCGAAATTGTCATTAGGCCATCAGTCAAGTCAATGTAGAAAGATTATTTCCAAGGAACCTGGTGGTTTTGAGATGAGTTAAGAGATTTCTCTGGTTTAAACTTTCTGAGTGCTTTTCTGGACACAGTCTGTACTCCCTGGAGTTCCTTTTCTCCCCTTATTCATTTTTCTTATGGATTTTGAAATGAAAGTAGGTGATGTTGTGTGTAGTAGGTGTGTTTTGTGAAAGTAGGTGATGTTTTTTGTGTAACGTAATCACAACTAAAACATTTAAAGTGTTATGAAAGCTCATAAACTGCAAAACAAAGAAAAGCTTTCCACAGGATCCCAAAGGAGCCAGGCACCACGGGCTGGCCAAAATGCAACAGAGACACAACTCTCTAGAAGTATATCGTTTTACAGAGATTACAGGTCCTGTTGCCATGCTTTGCCTCTTTCAGCTCTGCCATTCGGATCACTCTTGTTCCACTTTGACCGTGTCCTACCTGTGCCTTTTTTTCCTATGTCTCCTCCTTCATGTCTCAGCATTATTTTAAATTCAGTGTGTTGAAGTGCAGCACCATGAGCCAAAGCCTGATCTCATGGAAGTGGGTGGTCACTCTGCAACTGCCTTGTAAGGATCCATTTTGGTCCTGACTTCACTTCCTATTGTTTCTCCAGTATAAAAAAAGAAATTTTTTTATCATTGTCTCTCTGAGAGTGTGATGAGCAATCATTTGTGCCACAGGCATTGTATTTATAGTCATAAACACAAACTCAGACTTCAGCTGCAGCCAAGTAATACCACAATTTTCAATAGTGTTGCCTTGCTGTGCAAAATTTCATATATCTTTCCAAATTTCTCCCTTCACTGACTTTTCTATCACAGTCAACAATTCCTCCTTTTACTTTGGCTTCTAGTTTTGATCCCACTTTAAAGACAACAAATCCAAATGTGTTGGATTAGAAGTTTTCATGGAAAATGGTTTTTTTCCTAGCATATTTTTTCATTTAATGTGAAATGCTTCTTTTCACGATTGAAAGGTTATGAAGATATCTGATTCAAATTTTAAAGACAACACCTTCCATTTAGAATAAGATAAAAAAGAGAATAGACCTAGTTTAGACACTTTGGAACAAGGACAAAACCCACATTCTCTTTAGTTTTTCAAATCAGATTTTCATATTTAGATATTGCCTATGCTTTAAGCTTCTCTGTCTTCTTTCTTCCTTCATATGCAGATAAAGATCTGTCACTTAGTCTTCTTGTGTAAAATTGTTCTTCCCTCCCCTTTCTACCATGTAAAATACAGTAAAAACAGAAGCCCCTTTTACAAGCCAGGTGTTTCCCTGACTCCTTTTATTCTTGTGCCACCACATCAGACTTGGCTCCTCTCATTTCCCCTGTTCACTTATCTCTTAGTGTTTTGAGGGCAGTTTGAGTGATGTTTTGCTAGTAGTATTATAGAAAATGAAACGTAAAACCTTCTAGCAGCAAAGATGTGTTTATAGTTTGCATGAAATTTTCACTGCGGGCATCTAAACATACATCACAATAGTATAAAGTATGCAATGAAATTATACACACACTGCTGATGAGGATACGCTGAGCATATCCCACTGAAGTGAGATACACTACACAGGAGTCGTTAGTGTCTGATGAAGAAATTTTACAGCCAAGCCAACTGAAACCTGCACTTCAGCTTTGTGATTTTCTCTCTTCTCCTTGCTACTCTCTCTATCCATTCTGCAGTACATATACATTTTTTGTGATGTCATGGCTGAACACCTGACAAAAAGGACTCTCAGGGTTCAATCACAGCTGCCACCTAAGCCCCACACAGCTACTCTCTTGCTCCCCTCACAGTGGGATGGGGGAGAGAATCAGAAGAGTAAAAGTGGGAAAACGTGTGGGTTGACATAAAGGCAGTTTAACAGGTAACGCAAAAGCTGCATGCACCAGCAAAGCAAAAGAAGGAATTCCTTCTCTACTTCCCACTGGCAGGCAGGTGTCCAGCCACCTCAAGGAAACCAGAGCTCCCTCAAAAGTAACGGTGACTTAGGAAGACAAACACCATCACTGCAAATGTCGCCTTTTCTTCTTCTTCCCCCAGCTTTATATGCTGAGCATGACGTCAGATGGTATGAAATATCCCTTGGGTCATTTGGGGTCAGCTGTCCTGCCTGTATCCCCTCCCAACTTCTCATGTGCCCCCAGCCTACCTAAAACATCCTTGTTTTCTCAACAGTGTTTTCAGCACAAATCCCCACACTAGCTGCTATGAGGAAAATTAACTCTACCCTAGCCAAAACCAGCACAACACTGAAACTGTAGTGATAATTACTCTCTGCACTGGCCACGATGTGTATTTTAGCAAAGAGAGATTAAAGGCTCCCTATTTAGGACCTTACGCAAAGCCCATGGAAGTGAAATTGGTTTTATTTACTTCAGATCTTACCTTTCTGGTATGTGAGAGTCATCCGCCACCTAGAATAGCCTTCTCACCTCAGCTTAAGATGGATCAAGAGTCTTTCTTTGCAGCTGCAAAAATGTATATGCCATTTCCATTGCATAGAATCTTGGGAAAAGAGTAGAGTGAAGCAGAAGAAATTTATTAATACTCTATGCAATATAGATATCAGAATTACTTGCTTTAGTAGCTAGTCACAGCAACAGGATAATAATTCCACTTTGTCTTCTGAAAAGTTCTGTATTTTCTTATTTATTAGGGAAATGTAGCTTATTGTCTTCAATGGAGTTTCAGTTAAGACTGAAATTATTCAGCTGCAGTA
This sequence comes from Nestor notabilis, assembly GCF_000696875.1. Lineage (NCBI taxonomy): Eukaryota > Metazoa > Chordata > Aves > Psittaciformes > Psittacidae > Nestor > Nestor notabilis. Next base: position 36,702 of record NW_009919469.1, read on the forward strand.
GATCTTACAACCCATACATATGTAGGTAGGTATATGTCAATATAAATATATATCTGCACCTTCATTTCTATATATAGATAGAGAGAGATAGGACCCTATTATCTAATCTTCTTTGAGCATGGGTTAGGTTTCTCTGGTTTTGTAAATTAAGAAAAAGTTTAGAAACTATGATGAGAACACCAGGATTCAATTCTATTCGTGTACCAGCTGCTAGACCCTGGTCCATTCAAGGGTGTCTCAAAGAGCAACTGATTTAAGCCATAAATGTCTTCAGAAGATCATCACAACAATGATGGTGGCACTGGTCCATAGAGCTTAGCAAGAAGTAAAGTTTTTGCAAAGAAAAGGCACAGAAAACAGAGGACTATGATTGACATCATTAAGGAGAAGATATCAGAATAGCACAATCAGATGAATGTTACTGCATCATCCAAGCAAGGAGTTTTCAATTGTGGTTACTGGCACTTTTGCAAGAGCATGCAATGATAAAATGCATTTTTGTTTTGAACACACCAACTTCTTATTCCCTTTCAACCTCAGAACACAAATTTTTTTCTGATGGGTCAATGTTACAGAGCTACATGGATTAGCTTCTGTTTGAATAAAACATAATCACTTTTTTAAATTATACACCAAAAACCGCATACATAGAAAGAAGAATGTGGCTCATGACTGTCTTAGTGGCCTCCAGCCTTTCAGTATGCTTTTTCTGACAAGAGTGTGACAAAGATTGATAGGAAAAAGAAGTAACAATGGGTAACATATAGACAAATACTGTTTCTACTCTGAACTTGGTAGAAACTTTTGCCCCCAAATACAGGGCTAAAACTGTGTTGCTGTACTTTGCTCCACACTTTTGATGGGACTAATTTAATACTACATGGATATAAATATTTTCTGCATACAGAGGGGCTCTGAGGAACATAAAATCTTCATCTGATTCAGGGACAGGAAAGGAAAGGGAATTGATAACATAGAAAAATAAACTGAACATATCGTTTTTAATCTTTGGTTTGCAATGTGCCTGGCGTCTGTTAAGAGCAACATGAGGATTTCAGCTGGAAAGGTGGAGAAAGACATGGGAAGAAGCAAGGTCCCAGTGACACCAAGCCCATCTCGCAGCTCACTGATGTCCCAGCCCTCACCTCTCCTTGCACTGTCCCATTCCCTTTGTGCTGGCTTTGGCTCTCATTTAGCAGATGGATGAGCACAGTCAACCCATTAAATGCCCCATCTTGTCTGTGGGACAAGAAGGAAGAGGTTCCTGGATACTTTTGCCTTTTTGTTGATGCAAATAGAGGCCTACAGAGCTCGAGTGAGCTGACAGGGATGCAGTGATCAGATGAGCACGGACAGACACAATACTGAATAGAGGAGCAGCATCACCTTTCCATTGACTGAGAACAGCTCTGCCCTGCCTTGTGAAACTCACTGAAGGCATTGAAATTAATAGTCTTCAACAGGAAAAATACAGCACCAGTAGACACAGTGCAATCTGCATCCGTTTCTCTTTTTTTCTACTCTTGGCAGACAACCTCAGAAATAAAACTGCAAATCAATCCCTATGCCTTCTCATACTCTTTCCTGAAGCTGGAAACCTGATTTATCCTGGTTGCCTTTAACAGAATCAATATTCTATTGACTTGTTCCCTGAGCTTTTCCAGTCTCCTTTCCAAAGGGCTGTATTATAAGTTTAGCTGAGTTTTCTAAATAACCTGTAATAACAATACAAAGACTTTGGAATTCATTTCTACTCAATAGGTGTCATTTTGGTCTCCCCCTAATTGCTTCTGCTAACATATTAAAATATAAAATACACAAATTACATGCAATATGCTAGCTAATACATATATTTTTCCACAACCATTAATTTCTATGTACTAAATAGTATATTTTGCAGAATCTTCAAGTGTGTACAATTTAGACTTTGCAATATAATATGATATGGCCACATGAAATGGCAGTATTTGGAACACTGATTAGACAAATTTAGTAAATGATTTAAAATAGGTCATTACACATTTAAATATAGTACAGAATACTGTATGTATAAAACTAGTCCTAGCAGGCTAACAAAAAAAAAAATCTTTACCCTTTTTATATGCACACAAACATGTTCATCCTCTACAACTTCCATAAAATAATACTGTATATAAACTGTCATTGAGTGGCAGTGGGATTTTAAAATTATTTTAATGACTTTGCTGAATAACAAAATTCTCCAATAAAGCAAAAAAAACCCAAACATTGGATAAAATGCGTAAAACAAAAATTCTCAGTATTGATTTTATTTTATTATTTAAATTCATAATTTTGAGGGAAAGAACATTTTTTTAATTGAAAATTATATTTAAATAACAAATTGTAAATCGCTTCTAATAAAAGAATACACGAAAATCCTGAAATATACAGAAAGAAAAACATCAAGTGAACAGAAAGAACTAAACATAAAATGTGTGCTGTCAAGCAACCAAACCTTTCTATTGGGAAACTACACAGTACTTTCAGATCTTATTGGGTATTTTATTTTAATTTGGGGGCCATATAGTGCTGAGACTTGTTAGCAGTTTCTGTTCATATCAATTTTTTTATGTATTAATCTGATTTCTCTGCTACATGACAACTACGTCAGTTAAACTTATGTTACTGACAGCTGATGCAATTTGAACCATTTTCAATACTAAGAAGTATTTGACTCTATTATACTTTGTAAGTGGTTAGAAGAACCCTGGAGCGGTACATGAGGGGAAGGTCATCTTCTCTCTTTGATTGCCTCTGCTGCCAGGTGATCAGATGTTTCTGCAGGCTGAGATTTGTCCCAGGGGTTTCACATGGAGGTGGCCTGGGGCATCCTGGATCCTATTCTTTCTCTGCCTGAGACCCTTCTCCCATGAGACACCTCTCCCATGAGACTCCTATATTGGTACAACCTACTGCCTCACTCAATCCCAGACCCTAAAGGTGGGACAAACTGTCCCACAGGCACCACTGAAAAGCCCAAAGGGTATTTGTTGGCTGAGGGCAGGGGAGACAATGTCCTGAAAGTGTCCATGTCTAACTTCAGTAGGGTTTCTTACCTGAGTCCATGGTATTTCAGTCATACCAGGATATTGCCAACCACCAGTGCACATTAATATCACACATGCACATAAAGGTACAAAATTTGAGTATAGCAATGAATTAGAACTGAAAGATTGGTCAATATCACAGCAAAGAATGGGGGAGGTGAGGGGGGAGTGTTAAATAATTTATTGAAGTTTCAGAAGTGCCCATGTATTAAGAAATCGTAATTCTGGAATAATACATGGCATTAGAGCTTTAGGGATACTTATAGATGTATAAGGTAGGTATGTCTACATTATAATATATTTATATAATGTGAACTACTGCATATATATATTACAATTATGTGGATATACTCACTTATATAGGTTAATACATAAAAGGGAAAGAAGCAAAATACTGCAGCTCCACATGTTTTTTCAGAATAGGAAAAGATTTTTGTTCAGACTCCAATATTTCTGGTGGAAATACTTTGCAAGACAGGCATGTTTTCCATTAACCTAAATACTGTTAACCCCAACAGAAAACACACTGTTAAGAAAATTACTTGATCATACACCATTCAAAAACACTGTGCTACACATCTGCTTAGGGACTTGTGTATTGTAACCTGCTAATGTTAAAATACCAGACTAACTACTTTTTAAAGTTATTTGTTTGTTCTGGAAAACTAATACAGATGCATGTAAATTCACAGACAGTAAGTAAGATCCACATGACAAGCTTGATCCGGAGCATATTAAAAGTCAATGGAAGTTCACTGACGTCAAAGGATTTCAGATCAGAAACTAAAATAAGGTATTACTGCACAGCACTGAATAACCCTTTTGTTAGCCCTTCATTCATCTTGGTGGATGAGGGACAGAATTGTCTCTTTTGCTTTCTTCTTCTTGCTCTGTTGCTTTCTTGCTTTTTCTTCCTTCTTCCCTTCTTTAATTCCTTCCCATTTCTCCTCTCTCTTTCTTCTTTTCTCTTTTTATTTTCAGTCTTTCTTGCCAGTTTCCTCAAACCCACTGAACAACTACATTGCAAATTCAGTGGCACCCTAATGCAAACTGTTTCTACCAGGGCTGCAGTCAGTGCATTTATGACCTGTAAAACAGTATGGGGGTGTGAGAAATATGACATTAACAGCAAAGGCATCACAGGCCTTCTAAAGCCTGGCTCACAGGCATTTTAGCATGCACCATTGCAAGCTGCTGCTGTAGCTGATTTTTCCTGTGGTACCAGCAATTCTACTTTTTGTTGTCACTGTGTGGTATCTCACTGTTTTCAATTGTCCCAGAATCCTTACTTTAAATTTCTACTCTTTCTTCTAAGAAAAATTATATATATATATATATTCTTTCTTGTGAAGAGTGTGGCTTGTTATTCATTTTTATCTTGTGCTTTTTGCCTTAGCCACAGCCAATAAAGGGAGGTTGTGAACCACAGATGTTGTGGCTTCCAGTCTTGCAACAAAACAAACAAACAGAAAGTTGAATTTTTCCAACTCAGTTCTTTAAATACATCAAACAACAGTCAAAGACTTTGAGAGACGGGGATATGCTTCTTTGGCTTGATTTATTGCTGATGTAAAGGATGTTTTGCAGGTAAACCAGGTAGGTTTTACTTAGAATTGGAGCACCCCTTCACAGCACACAGCATTATTGCTTGAGAACCAAGGAAGATCATTCCTTTGAGGTATCCAGAATAATTCTATTTCCAACATACACTCAAAAGTCCTGAGATAACGTTTTTCAATTACTGAAATAAGTGGCATCAGATTCTATAAACAGTTTTCCCAGCAAGCAGTGAAAGACTGCACGCTTTGTGAACTGAGTCAGCTCCACTCTCATTCCCGAGTTTCTCTTTCCAACCTATTTCTGTCTTTCTACTATGGACACTTCCAATATAGAAGGCCTACTAGAGAGACTTTTTTCTTACACGCATGTGCATACACAGTCCCTGTGCCTGGGAGGAGCATTTGATTGCCGGTTCAACTGGTCTATAATGGATCCTCATTGCTGTTTTCCCTGGGTATTCTTTTACCAAATCTTTATTTGATGTATACTTTAGGAGAGTTTCTGACACTGAACAAAGCAATTGGAGAGAGTAAAAGGTAAAGGAAGTCTGGTCTGAAACAGATACCAAAAGCATTAAACAGGAGACAAATCCCAGGGATTGTGCTGACTCTTTTACACTAGATCATTCAACATGCTTAGAGCTAATGTTATCCAGACATCACAAAAAATAGTCTGTGAGCCCAGCACAGCAACAAGACAGAAATGGAGAATTACAGAATTACAGAATCACAGAATCACAGCATGGCTGATGTAACCTGTGGAGGACATCTGGTCCAACCCCCCTGCTCACGCAGGGTCATCTTGGGCCAGTTGCCCAGGACCATGCCTAGATGGCTTGTGAATACCTCTGGAGACGGAGACTGGTGCTCAGCGTGCCAGTGCTCAGTCACCCTCACAAGAAAAAAAGCTTTTCCTGATGTTCAGACAGAGCCTCCTTTGTTTCAGTTTGTGTCCGTTGCATCTGGTCCTGTCACTGGGTACCACCGAAAACAGAAATTAAATCTTTTTCCTAAACAGAGCACACAATTAGAGCAAAATTTTAGCAAACATGATCCTGACCAACTCCAGCTAAGACACATTTCTGGGACAGCAAAACCCAGCAATTGTGTATCCGCTCTACTGTAGCATGGAAAGAATCAAACATTCAACTAGTTTCTCACCTGAGAGAAGGCCTTCCTTCCCTGACACAGTAGACTCTATTAAGCAACATTTTCTCAGCAAAATTAATCAGCAGTTCAAGACTTACTTCGCTACTGACCTGATCAAGACAGCTGGGAAATGTCACCTGTTGGTTTAGTACTCTGTTCCATGGGACCTGATGCACAAGTTGTGGTAGGCAATCCCTATACCTTTCCTGTGCACCTGATGTACTGCTCTAACTTCTTTTCTTTTGGAGATGTAATAGGAGTAATAGGAAAATGAAAATCAACTCACTGTTAAAGTGGAATATGGAAACATATTCCCTAGAAAAATTAGTTTTATGGCAACCAAACAAGCCCTAGTATGTTAGAGTTGTTTCATCTGGGGAAGTTGGTTTTGCTTCTTTTTAAAACTGTTTCATAGACTTCCAATAGCTGAGTGATGGTTTTTTTCTTCTGCAAAATGAATAAATAAATGCATTCTATTTTTCAAGAAATGTTAACAGCTTCTCAGTGGAGATTTATAAAGCCAAACGGTAAGTCTGCTCTGTAATAATAAGAAGTTGCTTCATAAGAAGCAACACTGAGTAAAGTTATTTTTGTAACACGTCAGAAGAAAAGACAGTGGTATAATTTGTAGAAATGCTGCTAGAGCTATAATTATAGGTGTCTCATGTGTTTATGATGGGAATCAGTGTTTTTTTAGTCTAAGCATAAGAGCAAAGTAAGAACAGACTGGCATGGACACACCTTCATTGAAGTATCAATGGAGGTAGATACAGCTCAAATGTGGCTGGCTACTAAGCACCCCTACGGCATAATTGAAATCCCAATTGACCTCAAGTGGTATGCTACCATTTGACAAACGCTCTATGCTAATTGAAATTTCTTACAGTCTGCAAAGCAGAAGAGCTCAGACGCTGAGATCGGAATTTATCTGCAGTAACACTTCTAAGAGATATGAGTATATTTAAACCAAACCCATAGGCCTCATGAAATCCTCACCTATTCCAGTGCAGTCTTGACATTATACTCCATTACCTAATGTAAACAGGGGCCAAAGATATCTCAATAATGAAAATACTAGCTTTAAGATCCAGAGTGGAACTTGCAGACCTTGTTCAGAGGTTTGCATTGGACCCCTAATGATTTCCAGGTCCAGGAAGGCTTCTTAGAAGAGATGTGGCACAGTGTAACTCCATGCTGATGCCTTCCTGTAAAATTGCACCCAGCATAACAAACTTTTCCAGATACCTGAGCATGGTGCTGATGTGGTGCTGATAAAAAGGCACCACAGCAAACAGATAAGCAGGTTGATTGAAGTGCTCTGCTGGATATACAAGTGGTCTGGCACTGCCATGTATTGCTCCTCTCAACACAGGTTTCAGTACTGTGATACAAGGACGCCTAAGATGGGTCTCTGCAGAATAGGCTCCAGACACTGAAGGTTAGAATAATCTTTGGGTATATATTAAAGAAGGTTCCTCTTAGTTAGCAGCAGGTAAACTGGTTACTTTTAGACCCTTAAGATCACATAAGCATTCATGTATTTTTTTCTGGTCCAAACAAATTACTGAATGCACTCAAAGAAGAATAATATTTTGTCCTTTTGTATTCATCTTACCACTGGTAAAATTACTCTTCTTGGCATTTAAAGAAGTCTCCTTGCTGTGTATTTCTGATTGCAAACATATAGAGGCCAAAAAATTATCAGTATTAGAAATGGTACTTATTCTAGTAGGGTATACAGTTACAAAAATAGTATTTTAAACAGCCATGGAATGATATTATACTTTTGAACATATGACTAGATACACTGCCATTTCTATTCTTTTTCAGAGGCTCAGTTGTTTCATGATCCTTTATGATTAAGTAGTACTGAATATCTAAACCACCGTGTTTCAAAATTCACCCATTTAGTTTTTTCAATAACTGCCTTTGTGAGGAAACAAATAATCTCTTAATCACCTCCTGTGATGCATTGAGATCCAGCTCAGATACTCATGTTATCCCTAACACCTAAAGCTTTTAAAATTTTTGATGATGGGAACAATACTCCTATGGAAATATAGGCGTTTGAGTTCCAAATTGGTATACTGAAGGAGGAAAAAAAAAAGGACATTATGGTTACAGAACAGGGAAGCCTAAGATCTGTGAAGGTGTTCCTCTCCTTGGAGCGGTTCTCATATGCTTTTGAGACATCTTCTATTAAATACATTGAGCACCTAGAGAGTAGGACCCCTAATTCAAACCACATGTCTCAACTCCTAGCTGCTCTGGTGATCTCATCTCTCAACCATTGTGTGTAGTTGTGCATTGTATAATCCTCCCCTTCATTTTCAGTTCTGGCTTGTTTAATAAAAGAACTCTTTCTAACTGTGCTTTTCCACAATACATAGGAACATAAAAAGTAATTCCTCACATTTTGTACCTATAACTGCATTTCACTTCAGAAATATTTCCAGAGGCGCCTCCAAAAGATAGTTTAAAAATATTAATTATAATAAATTGAACTCCTTGCACATATTGAATATAGTGCCCTGTAATTTTTGTTCATTTATTCTCCAGACTATGTCTAATTGCATCTATTACTTAGGCAAACCTCCCAAGGCCTTGCACATAAATAACTCCTGCTTACTTGAAGTTACTCATATCCTGCAGCAGAAAAAGACTCCTATTTATGTTTAACAGCAGATTTTTCTTCAAAAACTCAAGAGTATTTGTTCTTCTTTAACATGAAGCCAAGAAACTTACCTGCATACCGGCAGAATGTGCACAGACACAAGTCACAAATGAAAGAACCAGAAGAGCTGAAATAGAAGAAAAAATTGTTTCAAGGTAGTACTTCACACTTTCACTCACGCTTGGGAGGAGCACATAGTTTCAAAGCTGAAAATGTGTGAAAAGACGTCATGAACTCTTACCATTGTTCTTCAAATCAATTCCTAAAACTGCTGTTTGCCTTGCTTATAAAATGGCAAAATTACTTAGCTGGCTAAGGTGCTGGTTCTACTGTGCATTATGTTAGAAATTACTGTTGTTATTCCATTTTATATTTGCAGCAATCTTCCTTTTGGACTGACATCTGCTGAGAGAGGTACTGGGCCATGTGGCACTACAGCAGTGAAAAGTGCGTGTGTTGGAATGCTCAATAGAACAGAAATAAGTTTAAAATAATGTTTATGTACAATTAGCAGCATAAAGCCAGGTTCCTATGTAATTTCTTTAATCATTTGGGGAAGCATTTCACTCCACAATTATGTCTATTGATTACAGTAACTGAAAATTTTATATCTGTTCTCAACAAAAAACAGCTTTAAGGTCTAAAATTAGTATTATCTATACAAATATATTTGTACATAATAAGAGGTATATGCATTATTTGCCTGATCATTTTACTGAAGTCTTCCACCACTTTTCCTATATTTATTCTGTTCTTTAATCAGCTAGCTGCAGAAATGGAAACCATGTCAATAATCATAAAGGACTGAATATTTTTAAGATGCTTTTGAAGTCTTAGTAAGGACTAAGCATGGTCTTATCATTCTTATTATCAAAAGGTATTAACTTGACTTTAAACAGTAATAGGTGCATATTCCCATCTCCAGGCAAAAGTTACTATGAGTCTAGAGTAAAAGTAAAAGAGAAATTCTTATTTCCTATTTCCTGAACAGTTGGCAGTCACAGGGTTTGAATTTTATTGAGTGGGCAATTTCTTCTTGGTTTTAATTCTCTCTTGATTAAACCTTCTTTCTGGTGATTAGATTTGTATGCACTAAGCTGGAAACCAGTTTCAAAGACAGATGTCCCTTTTCTTTCACCCACCATGAAACTCTTCCATATGGACAAGCTCAGTCAGAAGCCTAGTCACCATTTAAAAGTCACTGGATTTTGCAAAGCAGACGTAAAGCGATACTTAAGTAGTGCCTAGAGCTAGCTCTGGCTCCCTGCAAGTGAGGAATTTCACCCATAAATCTTTATATATCTCATTCCACTGATAAATTAATACTGAGTCTGAATTTTTTAATACAAGGAACAGGTAATTGTTATACTGTTGAGTGAGGTGTTTTCAGCATCTTTGGATGTGAATTAAAGTGTTTCCCAAGTGGATATAAAATACATTGCAAGTTTAACAAGCTTTTTACATTGTCTCTTAAATTCTCCCTGGCTCAATGCAGAAACCTATTTGAGTGATTTCAGATAGCTTAAAAGAGAGCTCCCGCTTCCTACTTCATATCTGTGCTAACATCGGCATCCACAATGTTTAGGAAATTATTATTTTGCAAGGGGATAATAAAAGTACTTGCTGGCTGGGATAATAAAACTTTATTAGGAGAAAGAAGATCAAATTATTTTTTATCAGAACACTCAGTAATTCTTCCAGTTAGCTTTATTCTGGTTAGTTCAAATTCAAACTGCAAAATACTTCCTAATTCAATGGTGCTGGATCAGACCTTTGAGAACTCTTTACAAAAGCAGTTTTGTCTCCCTAGACGAAACACTGGCAGTATCTTAGCCATTTACTTGTGCATATCCAGAAAACCAATTCTTTGGAAGAATTTTCCTGTCCAGATCCCATTACTGTCTTCCTTGGATTTATGCACCAACTGGTAGTAATTGGAGGCTGACCAAAGGCTGCCTTTACTCTATAACCTTGTGTTAACTGTTTGCTGAGATGTATATATATATATATGTTTTGCTGGTATATTTCCTGATGACATCAGAGTACATCCCAAAGCTAAATTATTAAATGCATGGTATGACATACCTGTATCAAAAATCTATACCTATATATATAATTTATACCTGATGTTGATAGGGGCTGAACACAAAATTAAAAGAAATGACCACCAGAATGAAAAATACACCATTCTCTTTCTCTGTCTAGGTCCCAAAATGCAAATCACTGCTATGCCCATGTGCAATGTTACCATTCTCCAGAAGGTGCTCTTCCAACACTGGAAAGTGACAGAAACATTGAGTTAAAAAAAAATCACCAACCAGCCAGTTCTACTGTTTTCATGTCTTGGGTGCCCAGTCCTAGTTAGTGGCAGGGTGCTGCTGCAGGACAGGAGTTCCTTCAAGTCTTCTTGACACAAAGAAGTACTTTACTGCATCAGTCCCCAGCTAAAATTGTCCAAATCAGGCAATGAGGATTCTTGACAAATAAAACCACACACCCACATAAATTATTATTGAACTCAGCAGTATGTGGTAAGGACCTGAGAGCAAGGTTTCACCCTTGGAAGCTGTAAGCAACTAATAATTAGATTTCCAGGTCTTACTGACTCTTTACGGGTTTCTCAATTTGAGAGAGTGTAACTAACCAGTAAATGATCTGCTGTGGTCTCGGAAAGCAAACTGAATCAACATGTAGCGGATTTAGGCCATTTCCATAAATACATTTAAAAACAAAATTGACAAGAGTTTTCAAACAGGTCTTGAGTGAAAAAAAATTGAGGGTCTGTATAATCTCTCCAGTTGATATCTTCTCCATATGTGCCTGAAATGCACACCGGCCAAGAAGCTCTCTGAAAGCTCAAGCCGCTCTGACGGAATCTCGCAATGCACCGCTCAACTGGATAGAGAGCACAGCAAAAATTCCTGGCTAGGAAATACATCACTTAAAAACAAATGGGGTCCAGGAAAAAAGTCATGGAAAACATTGAAAACAGTCATATGGCAATGCAAGATGTCAGCAAATGTCTGTCTTTTTTTTAACCAAAAGGCTGAAAGTCAGCATGATTGACTCAATCATCATGCTTGCTTTCTTATCAGAAAAAATTTTTTTTTTGGCCATTTATGTGAAGAAGTAATATAAAATTAAAAAAAAAGAAAAAAAAAAAGGAAAACACACTACCAAGCCTACTTTCACTGTGCTAAATTGCTGAATCAACTGCAAATTAAGCACTGAATACCATTCCAAGCAGGACCCCAAGTTCGTATGCTCAGCAACCACAGTCATATTGAATTGGGCATTTCAAAAATGAGGGAACTTTACTTAGCAGGGTTGTTAATGATCCCCACATCCCATGATAAGAATTTAAGATCACTTACCTACAATTCATGCATTTAAAAGAAAAACAGCCTCAGGAGGTTCATTAGTGCATACAGCTTCATATCCAGCAAGCTCTACATTCCTGATTTTAAAAACAGCAACCTTAGAACAGGCCCTGAGAAAGCATGAGAGAAGTACAAATGTCACAAATAATACATTTCCCTTCCTGCTCCAAGCAATTTTCTCCATTCCTTAAAGCTTCTCTGTTGTCCACAGAGTATTACTCTGGCAAGCCAAAGGACCCACTGCTAACTTCTGTAGAGCTGTTCCAGTCATCCTTGCTGACAACTGGCTTTTGTGTCCCTAAGTCCTCAAGAGAATAAACTTGGCATCTTCAGCACTGACTTGTCCTGTGTCCCCCTAAGGCTGGGTGTTCACATGCTGACACGGCCAAAAAGCCAACAAAGGACAGCAAAGAAACGCTCTTCTACGCATTTTACCATGGTTTCCCTGTTCTTCAAAGGGGACACGGTCCTGCTGAGGGATCACAGCCCCATCAGTTGTGTTCTAGGATCAGGCCATTTCCACCTCAGCAGGTGCCAACAACAACACATGTTCTCCTCGCTCCTCAGAGCCAGCCCCCCATGTCTCTTAGCAGCTCCCAAACTGCTCTGCACACTGCAGGGAGTGAAAGGAGGAGCTGATAAAATAGGACCATTAATTGCTGTTCACATGATTTATTCAGCTACTCCCAAACCTGAGCTCCTGAGATGAAAGCAGTTCACCACCCTTAACTGCTGGGCGAGGAAGAAATAGCTGGGTATGCCGAATGGGTTATCTGGGACTGGGCTGGGCTTGTGTCAAAAGCGGTTTGTGGCCCCCATTCTGCTCCTCCAGCTCTGGAGAAAACTGATGTGGCGTAGCCCACGTTGAAGCACGTGCTAAGTGCAGATTAACATGTCCATACAGCACAGCAGGGTGCGATAGTGCAGAAATCCTGCGCTACGGTTGATCCAAGCCAGGCTGCACAGCTGAGAACTCCCTCCAGAAGCCTTGCTAGCTTGGGAGCACTTCCAGATAAAAACAATGTGCAGCTTTTAGGACTGAACTGGCTTACATGAAGTACAATCCCCAGCTCTTCTACTTTATATTGCTGCTTTTCCCTTTTATTAATTTATTCAAAGTTACCATTAAATGAGAACAGGAGAATATGAAAGGGCAATTCAACCAACCAAAGTGCTTCCTGGGAAATATATAAAAGGCATGATGCATTAAGATGTTGGTCATGAAGCTCCAAAAGCAAGTAATGAACACCACCAAATCTACTTTATCATCTTTCAGACAACATGAGATTTTCCTTTTTGTTTGCTAATTTATTCTAATCATTACACTATTCAATTGTATTTAAACCAGATGCAGGCTGCTGGGTTTTTTTTCTTTTTGTATTAGTTGTTCTTCTGCTGTGCTTGGCTAACAAGACCTGCTTGTGTAAGAATTTTTGCTTCAATACATTTAAAGATCAGATATCATCTAATTCCTCAACCCCAAAATCTCTTAGGTTTATCAGGATCCCTTTTTACCTTATCAGATGAAATCTGGAGCAATTTTTCATGAGAACTGCAGTTATAAGTAATGCTGTGCTCCTAAACCAGATCTTTTATGTCTTATAACATTGCTAAAGGCATAGGTTAAAGCTTACAAGACTTGGGGGCTTAACACTTTCCCTGGCAGTCACTGCCTGATGGTCACTGACATGACCGTGCTGGGTTCAGCCAAAAGCCACAGCTTTCTATAGGAAACAAATGGCGACCTACATGAGAAATCAGCTATAGACATGTGGCCAGGAGGTAGAAGACAACTGTCTTCTCCAGCACCACCCAGAATTCTCCCATGCAAGATATACACAGCCTGTGCATGCAGAGGTGCAAGCAAATAGGGAAGCACCACACTGCCACAGGTATGGAAGCCCTGAGCCTGGACACCTGTGCCTGATCCTTTTAGAGGATCAGACTGACACACAGAGTAATCCCCACAAGAACTGGTAAAAATTAGCCAAAAATGTTTGTCATGGAAAATTCTGGGAAGAAAAGTTTTCCAGTTTTGGCTCTGGAGTTTATTTGGATCAGTGTTTCTAAATATGGTGAGCTTGGGCCTTCTGAGAAAAAAAAAAAATAAAAAAAGTCTTTCAAGTTTGAAAAGCAATAAAGAAATAAAAACATTCACATTTCCAAAGCAAAGCCATTTTTCATCCCCAAAAATGTCTTACTGAAAAATATTATGTGTATCTTTATTCCCCCTTCCCCAGACAAAAGAAACAGTGGCCACCTGCAGAAACCCTTCCCTTTGGCTCTGGGTTGGCACAGGAAGGAGGGTCTGAATGGGAATGAGTATGGGCATGGGTAAAAACAGTGACAAGACAAAAGAGATGCTTGGTCAGGGGAGGAGGATGGAGAGTATTTTAGAAGTCCTGCTGTGTACATCCCTGTTCTCATTCTTCGCTATGCATCCACTATTGACCACTGACTAAATTAATAGCCCCAGAGCAGCTGTTCCTTTTCTCTCTTTTATGATAAATGGTTCTGCCACCTCTAAAGAAAACAACACTGTCTCCACTGTAAAGGCTATGTGGATTTCTATCTGATGCTTCACCCTTCTGTCAAATGTCCCATGGGGAAGTATTAGGTGAGAAAGCCCAAGGCAGCAGAGGCTTCAACACACACACAGATGTAGAATCATCTATTCTGTGTCACAAGTACACAAAGCCTTTGCCAACAGAATAGAAATGAAGACCCCTGCAAGCCTTTCTCCCATCAATCCAGCCATGCACCATGGGAGCAACGCATGCACCTGCTTCCTTCTTCCGCTTGCCTGCTTGCATAGGAATGATAACAACAAAGCTGTACAAGAACAGAAAGCCCACATAGCATATTAATTTTGAATGATGGTAATACCTACAGATGACAGGTGGTGGTGCATTCAAAATTTAGATTTAGAAGGGGTCATAGACAAGTGGTCAGTATTTATGACATTTCATACAGTGTTAGCTTTTAATGGCCGAGTTCACTTTGTCATTTCTACTTGGTTTCTCTTCATAAAGTTCTCAGACAGGTTTTTAATTTACAGCTCCAGATGGAATTTGTTCTTGAAGATCCTATTTTTACTGTTAACTAAAAAATCTATTTAAAACTTTGCACAAAATGTAATAAAAAAGTGGATTGCATACAGGTTTGGAGTAGAAGAAAGCTTGGTTAACATTGGATAATTTTAATCCACTGTTCCTATGTCATTATGAAATTAAATTTATTGTGGTCACAATTGAAAAACACCCTCTGAATGAAAGCAATAAAAGCATTTCACGTTAAGAGTCAGATGTAGAATCTCTCAGAGCAGCTAGGAAATTAAAAGCTAAAGCATGTAGTATTATATACTCCACTTTTTCACCCACAAGTGCAGGCTTATCACTCTCACATACTATACGCCCTTACGCACGTTCCAAAAAGCAGCCTGTGCCCCTCTGTGGGTGCTTATACTGCTAGGCACTACAAACATCCATGTGACTACTGCAAACAATGCAGTGGCTGAGGAAGGGCAAAAGGAAAGCAGGACTAAGTTTGTAAGAACTGAGCCAAAGAGGATGGCAGCTGCTATTTCATTGAGTTAGTTAAGTTGTATAAGCAGCAGATCTTTTTCCAGCTTAACATAATTATGTACTTGCAGAAATTATTGCTGTTGTTTTTAATTGCCTGAGGATGTCTTTGATACTATTAGCAGGCTGTCTTATTATTTAAAAAGAAAATGAATATTGTGAAATATTACATGACTGTGGGAGTGAATATACTGTTGCTCTACAACTGGAACTCACAGAACAGAGTTCAACCGCAGTCAATTTTACTACATTAAATTCTCAGTGGAAAAATACAACCATCCCAATGGAGGTGTCTTGATTTGCATCAGATGATGATGTGACTCTAAAACCTCATTAGAATTCTAAGATCCTCTGACATCTAGGACCTTTACAAATCTTCATGACAGAGATCAGATTAAGCATCATAATTTTGTGAATTGCTTCTGATCATATTTTAATCATTGTAAATGTTTCAGAGTACTCCAAAAGAAAAGCATAATCACTTCTTCTCATTTAAGAGTGATTTAGGATACAAGTTTAATGAAGCTATCACCACTGGAAAGCCATTTCACTATTTCTGAGTGTATGGAGTAACAACAGTATCAGCAGTGGAGACATCAAGGTATGAGATGTCTGTTCTTAATTTAACAGGCTTTTGTTGTTTGAGCTACAGTGTTTGAATGTCGTGACTGAACAGAACCATTCTAACACAAATTCCCAGCAAACTCTGCCTGATTCCTGCCATCAGCTACCAGACTCTACCCCGAGCTCACACCCACTAGGTTAAAGTAGTAAGAATAGCTGCCCAGGTCAAGCAGGTCTGTTAGTTTATTCCTCTTTTCTAGAATCTGTTAAATCAGTCCATCTTCTTCAAAATATCAGCTGAACAAGGTACTGCCTTTTAAAGCTGCTGTAGTGTCTTACTGAGAAGGAAGGTGGTCAGTCATTAGTGGCTACCAGAGAATCAATAAAAGCTTGCAGTGACAATTTTGATAGAAAACGAAGCAGGTTTCTGGTGCAAGAAAGACAAAGTGTTTTAGAAAAGTAAACAGGGAACTAGTTAAATCACACACAAAACATTTACTCATGCCTTTCCAGAGATTAGGTGAGGAGTTTTAATGAAGTGTAGTTCTGAGTACTCCAAATTTTCCAGCAGATGAGTGGAACTGGAAAGCTGTTCAGTTCGAACCTGCACAGGCAGTGAGAAAAGACCATTTCATACCAAATGAACAGAGCACATTTTATTGCTTCTTTCCAGTTTCAGTTGATAATTATAACGAGTTTGCAGAGTTCAAGACAATCAAAGGCCTCTGCAATTCGTACTCAGTCTAGATGTACTTTCTGTGTGTGTGTGTGCTTTATCACTTGGACAATCTGCTTTTGCCTCACCTGTCTGTTTCTTTGATGTACTATATATTTTATGTATAAGATTATAAGATCATTTTCCTAATCCTGTCTGTATGTTTTTACTGGAAACTCCCTCCTACATAAAAAGCACCTATACCTTGCCAACCACACTTTCATGAGCTGTTTCTTAAAAAAAAAAAAAAAAACAACAAACCAAACAATAACTCTTTATCTTGTGTAAGTTGTAAGCATAGCTGTACGTGTGTTTTCCAACCTGTGAAAGCCTGAAGACAGCACAGCATTGTGCAGGTGTAATTAAGGAAATCCCTACAATGGAAAACTGACACTGTGCAAAGATTCAAAGCTCATTTGCTTCTTTTTCCAGCTTTTAAAATTGCAGTCCTGGGAGACTGAATTACCTGAATAGTGGGAAGGAAAACATGATCTTTTTAACCCTCCCAGTCATTGGTCTGAGTCCAGGTATGGCTAGCAGTAATCTAAAGCCATCTAGTAGCTGTTTAGAAATCTGCATGCTATGAACTAGTGGCCACATGCCAGGCACTGGTTGGACATTGCTCACTGGTGGACCCTGAAGGACAAAGTGATGGCACATTGATGAATAAACACGAGAAGTCTGTTCAACTGCAGGACCTGCTCTGTGGATAAACAGAGGACTTTGCACTCAAAGCCTTGAAGTTTGGATCTTCTCACAAGCAGGCATCCTTTTAGATGTGGTAGTTGGTGTCAATATTTGCATTTTTACCATGTCTACCCAAACTTTTCATTGTTATCTCACATATGGATCAGGGTGAGTTTAAAGGCACACCCGTGATCCACCCACAGCACAGGCTTTCCAGCACTATCCCAGTGCCAAATGTAACTCTAACCCTAACTTGGCTTCTGAATTATCATAGAATCGTAGAATGGTTTGGGTTGGAAGGGACCTTAAATATCATCTAGTTCCAATCCTCCTGCCACATGCAGGGACATTAGATTAAATTAGATTACAATAACCAAACAAGCATGCATTTCAACCTATTTCCAGTCTAAGGATACATGCATGTGCGATCTGACTCCCTCAGTAATGCTAACACTGATGCGGCCAGGACTTCCTGGCTGAAGTGGTGAGACACCTCCATCTCTACTCTACCGACAGGAAGCTGACACATGGAAAAATTAAGGCTTAGACCCACAGAGACACCAACAAAGATGGTGGTTAGGTGCCTCCTGCTTGTGACAAGCTAGCCTGAGTTTTTTTCCACATCTTCTGCCTTGGCTCTAGCCATGCTCCTCTCCCCAGATGCTCGCTTCCTCCCCTTGTCGAAGACTGACACTCTCTCAAGTCTACCAGAATAACTGACTGTAACCTTCCCCTCACACAATACATGAAAAACAGTAAGGGCAAGCAAAGACTTGCTGTTTACAGTGCTGAAGGTCAAGGAAATCAGTTCAAATCAAAGTTATCCTGGCAGAGCAAAGGTGATGGTAATCACTGATAATCATTGGTAATCACAAGGGCTGTGGCTGCTGGGAGGGACACATCTCAGTACAACTACCCAGAGCATGGGGTCCACACTGAGCAAAGCAGAAACCATCTGCTCCAAGGAAGTAGAGCATTCCCAGCCTCTGCCCTGTTTGCTTCACCAGTGCAGAGGTCTACCAAGAAATACCTTTGAGGGCTGTGAGTGAAGCTGCCACTGCAACACCTGCAGCAAACCTGACCTGATGAGGACTTTGTCTTCCTTCCCTGACCTTCTACTGAGATGCCCCTGGCACTTGGAGCTTCACCCAGCCTCCAGCCCTGCACCCCAGGGTCACAGAAGAGAACATGGAAGAGCACGGGATGTAATCCTGGCTCTCCTAAACCCCGGGCTGATGTCCCTCCTTCTGCTCATAACAGCAAGAGTCAGTGGAGAAATCTACTGATCTGCTGCTAATCTCCGAAGAGCCTCTTCCAAACCACACGATACTGGCTCTCACTTCACAAAAATCTTCCAGCCCAGCAAAAGTAAGGCTTCTCCATGCACCATTTACAGTCACAAACTGCGGTTTCTTGTAGGTGGAGGCACAGTCAAACACTTGGCACGCTGCATTTCTGGTCTTCCCAACCACTTGCAATAAGCACCTCAGGAAATGGAGAGCACCCAGCACTAATGACGTAACTGCACTGGCCGAGGGGGACATGCACACCCACAGGCACAAGATTTTTTATGGGGTGCATGGACTTTCCCTCGTAGCTTCTTGTGCTTTACGTCAAACATTGCACCTATGATCTCTCTCCCTGCTTGCAGTGGCCAAACATCACACACAGTCACACAGAGATTCATGGACAGAAAGTGAATTTATCTCTTGTTGCCAGTCTCATTAGAATAAAGTAATAAGCATTCCAAGACTTTCGCAGCTCCTGCAGGCTCTCTCCAAGAGCCTTGCTTTGTGTAACAGCTCAAGGGAACTGCCTTGCTCGAAGGTCACAGATGGAAGTCTGTGAAAGAAATGGAATTCAAATCCAGGTCTCTTAAATCCCAAATTGACTATAATTCTATAATTAATTTATTCTATGTAGCAAAAATGTTATGCATCTTATTTCATTATTTGGAAGTAGGGCCTTCTGTGCTTTGTATTTCATCATAGGCATCAGTTCCATAAATACTTTCTGCGTGTGATTAATCCTATGCAGTGTCTGAAGTCAGACTAGCTAGAACGTACGTCTGCAAGATCAGGGCCTGAATTTGTTTTCAGTCATTCTTCTAAGAAATTATTTAGCTTCCAAACAGCTAATCATATCTCAGAAGGTTTTTGGGAAGAAATCTAGAGGTTTGCCAGAGCCTGGGCACATATCTGCCCTCTCCAAAGTTTCACAACATACTCTGTTAAAGCAATGGTGTATTAGCTCTGTGGCAAACCAGTGAAAATCATCAGAAACATGAATGGATGGATCAGTGGTATCACAAAACACTAATTAAACATATAAGTTTTTGTTTATATCTGCAGCTAAATTGTATCACTTTTTTCAGCTATTATCATTTGTTACACTTGCCAGACTAGGCTTAGAAGAAAGGCTGCCATGCAAGGGAAAATTACCTGCAATCCAGTCAGCAGGGTGAGCACGCAACAGCAGCAAGCCTTGATTATGACACAAAGTTTCATGAATAACAAAGAGTGAGTAACTTAGCTACAAAACGGGATCAAAACTGGGCAATTTCTGAATTTAACCTCTAGCCATCCACAGTCCTGTGCTGCCATCTGCAGCCTCCTGATCATAATTAGATTTCTAAAACAGCAGGCTCAGATCATCTTTAGCAACAGCTTGGTCTCTCTAAACATCAGGAGTGTTCAGTGGCAGGCAGATGAGTTTTTCCACAAATATTATCATATTTAAATAATCAAAATATTTCTCTTTTTCAAGATGTTGTTTGTTCTATCTCCAGCTTTTTTTAATTTTCTCTTTTATCTCACTTCTCTGCTGTCTTTGCTAACTGAAGTTGAATGTCAGACCCAAAGTGCAACATATTTAATAACCCAGAAGTTTGTAATATGCTGATAAATAAGAGTGTTTAAGAACTCACATGGACATCTTAGCTATATATGGAAATATTTTTTTAATTTGTGTAATTGTAGTTACAGCATTAAAATTGAGGTTTTATAGGCTATTTCCCTAACATCTATTGCTGGAGAAATATAAACATCTTTTATTGTATGCAAAAGTTGCCAGGACTCTGAAAACATGCTAAAATATGTTCTCTGTTAAAGGTTACAGAAGCAGATCTGCTAAAATGGCACTGAGCCATCAGGGTAATACCCTTAGGGATTATTAAAACAGATGATTTTAACTCACATGTTCTCCAGGCACTACCTCCTGGCCATGCACCCCTCTCCTCTGACATGTAGTGATTTAGTAAGCTGCGGTACCTAGTTCATATGACGAATCTCTGTATATGATTGTAAGGCAGAGGATTAGCACACTGTTTGCAGAGACAGACCCCCTATTACACCAGGAATACTACAGGCTAATCATAACAATTTTTTTCTCAGACAAAGAAAGAAGTCCTGGGTTCAGAAGAGAAAATAGGAATGAAAAAGTGGTTTGGAAAGAATTAACTGTTTTATAGTAATGAGCTAAATTGAGAATATCCACTGGCTGTCAAAGAGCAAATATGCACCTCAGAACATTGAGTCTGTCTTGAAGGGAGCAGCTCAGCTGCACCATTTACCATAACCCCTTTAAGAGCTGGTGTAACTCAAGTGTAAGTCAGATCTGCCAGAACCAGGGTGACTAAGGGGTGCTTTGACACTGGTTTTGCACATCTTGTTCCTCTGTTGCTAGGAGGTGAAACATCAGTCAGTGGATATTGGTCACAATATGTGTGCATGCTGCAAAAACACAGGGGACACCCCAGCAGCACTGGGAACACCAAGCTGGCGGGGGACAGGGCTGTCTGAGCAGGCCACCCTTTCCCAAATTAGAGATTAAGCATGCTGCTGGGAGATCAGTCAGAGCCAGGGGAATACTGGATGTTAAGAAGATAAGATGCCACATATTGTCAGAGGTATGTCACCTCTGTGTAAGGCAGCAGCTCTCAGGTCTCGCTGTGTTCAGGTATCGTCAGACTAAGGAGCCATGAGCTGCTGTCATGCAGGGTTGCCTTTCTTGAGCTGCTGCAGCACCAAGCTGCTGGTCCTACCTCTGCCCTGCAGCTTGGTATTTAAAATCAAACCACACACTGTCTTGGGAACTTTCATTTCTGGCACTAACCCCTTCTATACAGCAAATTTTCCAAGTAAATTGTTTTAATCTTGCTAGGATTTGGTAGGTTTTGATCTGTAATAAAGAATGAGCCTGAAAAGATCCTTAATCTCACAAAATTTATTCAGGGTGATTGTCATATTCTGTCTCACTAGCAGCCCATGGGCCAGATCCTGCCTTCTGGACGCTTGTAGCTACAGCCCTTGTGATACAGAGGGAGAATAGCTGCTTGGTCAGCTTTATCTTAAGAGCCAAATGCTTTGTCCAGTGACTGATCAAATCACAGTGCTTATAACTAGACCCACAAGTGTTTTAGGAGGCAGGGATTGAGCTAGAGGCATAGATTACACAGGCACATGGCCAAAAATGCAATCACATTGAGGAAATTGGCAAGAAGGATTCCAAAACTGGGATCCAACCCCATTGTTGATAAGATTGGGCACCCTGAACGGAGCACTTCCAGTTCCCCAGATACCAATGACATGAAAAAGATATACATTTAATTGTCAGAGCAAAGTCTTAGGGAATTCATGTGGAAATTTAAACTGTACAGGGAACAAAGAGAGAAATATGGAAAGAAAGTGACCCATGACTTGTCTAATACATAATGCTCTTCCTGCACAAACTGCTTCAAGGAAATGGTTTGTAACAGTACAACTAATCCCTACTGCCAGTATGTGCCCTTGCAAGTGTTACCATAGCAAAACGGTAGCCAAAACATAAAGAGCAAGGACACATCAATATTAAAAACTATTTTAAATGAGGTAAATTATATTCCCTGTCATAATTTTTTATCTTCAACATATTGCTCTATGTGAAGGAGTCACTGCAAAGAGAAAGGATATTTATGGCTGTATGGGAAAAAGTGCAGGACAAATTGTACTGGTAAATGAAGATATTATGTTACCAGACATGTAAGAGTTAAAAATTATACTGCATGAATCAGTGTGCAGGGCTGTGGTTGAATTTTCATGTAGCCAGACTGACATCTTGTGGCTTGTGCAGAACATTTAAACGGGCACCTGGGGGGAATTAACTTGCAAATTGTTACGGCATGTGAAGATACACGTTTTTTTTTTAGCAGAACAGTATGTAGTTCCCCCAGTGTATTAGTGGTGGCAATCATGAAGTTTATATATCAACTCTCACTTCAGTTTCTGCATTTACATGTAGTTGTTAGCCCTGTCTCCATTTGTAAGCCTCAGCCTAATTAGTAGAGCTGCATTTAAAGCCAGTCACTCAAAAAAGTGTTTAATAGTAAAAATTGTGAAGTTGGCTCAGCATTCAGGAAATTTTATAGATTAATAGTAAATGTGTGCCCTTGCTACTTAATTTTTAATGTCAAGGTGAAAGTTTATGAAACACAGAAATGGCCCTTTTTAATCAGTTGATGGATACCCTTACATCAGTATCTAGTGACCAGCAGTAACTGCTTATGGAAGAATATGAACATAGTTTGGCGAAATAAAATTGGAAGAACTGATTAATCTCTAGTTTTGAAATCTTAATGACACACCATCCTCACACCAGTTTTAATCCCTCCTGACTGCCAAGAACATAAGCCTCTTTCTCTTTTTCAGCCTGTAAGGCAAAGAGTGGGGAGATCAAGGATGATGTTGGAGCAAGGGCAAGGAAGGGTTGCTGCGGATTTGTACAAGAAAGGCTACATAAAAGTTATGTGCAGGGACAGCTGAAGGGCATATCCATACCGTACCATGGCATCTGGCACAGATCTTCAAGCTACTGGCAGCCAAGTGAGCATCGTGTGAAGCCTCCCAGCCCTGCTGACTTCAGGGCTGGAGAACTTAAGCATGGTGCCAAGCTTGCCCAGCTCCTCAGCTCTGGGCTTGGAGTTATGTCCTGTCCATCCAGCCACTCAGTACCAGGGGGGCTCAAGACAAGCTCTGTAATCTTTGCACCATGCTCCACTTCGTGGTTTAGGCTTACTCCAAGCCATCATCACAGGTCAAACCCAGTAGAGCTCTTCAAGGGGAAGGGGCAAGGAAGAGCTAGGAGACAGGCTTAAATAAAACAGGGTAAAAAACGAACGCAGGGAAGACAAAGCCTGCAAGAAGAAAACCCAGCTATCCTCTCCTCCCTGCATTTCACAGCTCCATGGAGAACATAGAAGCTATCAGGGCCACTCTGAAAAGTTCTGCACTGACGCTTGACACAGTGCTGAATGTCCCCTGTATCTACAGTGTGAATTCTTACAGAAATCGAGGAAAACTGGGCCTCCCTCTTATGAATAGTTCACAGTTGCTAATACCATAAATACCATGTACTTTAGGAAAGGCTCCTCCAGAGAACAATTCAAAGCAAGAGCATACCATTATCTCCCTCTCTCTTCACAGAGGACACAGAAAGAGTAAGAAAGACATGTCTCCTAACCAAGGACACTTGGGTGACTGCCCTGAACTAAGGTGCAAATATTGCAGCAGCACTTGCCAGACATTGTAACCCTGACCCGGGGCAAGTACATCCACTGAACATGCTCAGGCATCTCCCACACCCAGGAGCTGGAACTAGGTGTGGCTGTAGCCCTTGATGACAAGGGGCACAAGCGGAACACTCTGCCAATAAAAGCTGTATTTTTTCCTTTTTATTTTTAACATGAGAGAATAGAAAGGGTGGAATTAATGTCACTGTACTAAGAGAAGTATTTCTGAGGGCTGAATGGAGCCACATGCCCTATCAGATCAAATGACTTCAGCTGAAGTTACAGAGAAGCAGCAGCCTGAGCTGGCCTGGAGCAATAAACTCAGCTGAGCGTCTCCCACACAGCTCCATTCATGTACCACAATCACAGCCTGGATGCAATGTCCTTGCTGTCCCAGCTGGGATCTGCTTTTCATCAACAGCTAACATTCACACCAAATTGTAGAGTTTAAACACATAAAGCCTGCTAATAAAAACGGACTAGGAACTCTTTGGTTACAGTTACTAAGGCACCAATAGGCAAGAGTGGGAATCCACATCTCCAAGCCTCAAGCTGTTCCCATCCTCTCCAACATATTACTCCCAAGATATTTCTCAGCTTCTTTGCTCTTTAAACAAACTCTGCCTCTAAACTGTCCGAAGTCCTTTCACAGGAAGGGCGAAGGGTGGGAAAGATGCTCCCTCAACATATTCCCTCCTTCCCACAAGTCCATTCCAACCTTCTGGCTCCAAAAGGGGGAAAATATTTAAATGCAAGGTATTGAAAAGGAGAGGTGGAGGGCTATGGGGTGAGGGGGTACCATGTCTGCATGCGCTCTCCGAGCTCTCTCCCTTCATTTCCACTGCACCTGACACCATATCTGTCAGGCACGTGTTTTCCCACTGCCTTTAAAAATACATATAATAGAGGGAAGAGGACTAGCTCACTCCATTTCTTCTTTCCCATTTGTCTTGATAATAGGCCCTTAAAATGCAAGCGTTATTTAAAGACTGAGAGATTTGCCCATCAGTATTGCTAGGCAGCAGGCAGTGTTTGCAACACAGACGTGTGCATAGATGGAAGTGTTCAGTCTTCCAGTCTGTCAAGTCAATACATTTCACAGCTGGTAACAACAGAAAATAATTGTGAACAGTGACAATGTAATTAATAACTGATTTCAGGACTATCTGGTTCCAATAAAGGCAGCTGGCATGCAGGTACGTGGTTACACAAATCCTTACTGCAGGACTTCACAGCCCACCGTATCCAGAGGTATCAGATGACTGCAGACAGCATCAGCTCATCATTAACTATGGTTGCAAGAAATTCTTGAGACATTAACCCAGTTTAGGGATGTATGTATCATATGTATCAAGATCCGTAAACTTCTTTAAAACAAGAGCAGCCATCCCAGCCACAGCTGTCAACACTTAACACTGCTGAAGCCAAGAACAGGTCACACATATGACACTTCTTCATACTAAGGTTTGAAGCTGCATTGGTCAGTTTTAAACAGGATAAATACTTTCGAGGTATCATTGAAGCTGCTAGGAACTATGGAAATGAGCACAGCAAAGTTTTCAGGGTGAGGCAAAACCTTTTATTAGACCAACTGATAAAACTGGAACAAACAGGCAAGCTATGAGGCACCCTAACTGAGACCCTTCTGAGCCAGAACAGGCTGGTATGCCTCAAAGCTTGTCCAGTTTTTCCCATGTGTATAAGCTAGCCAAACAGAGAACCGTACTTCTTCCTTGAAACATTCTCTCACTTAGGGGAGACCATCACAGCAACATGTTACTGCTAGTGGCACCCACAAAAGAACTCAAGACTTTCCCCCAGTCTGAAAAAAAAACCAAGCTGGTAGACACACAAGCTCTTTTTCAGAACAATGACTATGAAAAAGGCTTCTGCCCATCTTCCTCTTGCAGTGTTTTCAGTTACTGTAACAGGGAAAAGAACCTCTCACCACAGGCACCATCCTGCCTAATTAGGCCGGTTTGTGGTAAATCTTTGTCTTCTTCAGCTCCCTCAATAAATATTACAGCACCATGTGGTAGAGATCATCATTTTTAACTGTCCAATTGTAATTATCTGCAAAAGACAATGCTATTGAAAACTGGTCTTGTCAGCAAAGTCAGTGCCTGTACCTTCTCCAGAAGTCAAAACAGTCTAAGGAAGAGGACAAAGCCTGGTAAATCTGCATTTGGAAAACACTGACTCTTGGGGCTTCATAATAATATTTAGGCTCTGAGAAGTAAGCTCATGGCTGCTGTGTCTAACTGTCATCTCTAATTTTTGTACAGTGTTGCCTGAGTGAACTGTATGTTTCCTTTGAGATACCATGAGGTGTACCAGTCAGCCTAAGAAGCAGCAATCAGTGAATCATCTGTCCAGGCGAGTCCATCCTTGTTCTTGTACTATAAATGTGTACAGATTCTGCCTCACATGGACTTAGAGAATTTATTCTCACATTGGCTCTGGACAAGTGAAGAGGCAAGATGAGGATCTTCAGCTTCCTCCAGCATCAAAATATTGCATGTTCTTGGGAAGATCCATCAGCAGTCAGCATCACCCACGTGCAGCTGAAGGAAATACTTTCAGGGTTGTATCTTGTACAAGCAAAACTCTAGGGTCAGACCCAGCCTCCTTTATGCTCCCCAGGTAAGCAGCATTGGTATTTATTGGAGTAGGTTTTCAGCAGTATACACATGGAGTTAACTATGCAGCCCACATTGCCGTTAATGACAGCCAAGCACCTAATCCTCCACATGCAGCACACTGAATACTTTACCCTATGAAATTGCAGCTTCACAGTTATTGTACTTCAGTTTATGCAGTTTCCCTTATGCTGCGCTGAATGGATTTTCATTCTGTGTCCAGGAGCATTCCAGTCCCTCCAGTAGCAAACAATAAATGAATCTTAGGAGGCTCTGGTGTACTTAGGAGGCTCTGGTGAACCTATCAAAAGAAGCAATTTATTTCTGAACTTGGCACTAGGCACAGCGTGCCTTGTAAATGTCAATTTGTGTATGTGTGAGCATCTGACACTACTCAGCAGCACATGGCTGGGGCCAAGAATTTGACTGAGTCTGGCTGATTTGCAAGCCTAAAAATATGCTCTTTTATCAATATCCATTTTTTTGTGCTTATTTGCATGCTAAGAAAATTCTAAGCAGGCAGTGGTTTCATGGATCAATCCACAACAGCTCTGTTGAGATCAAGTACGTGATGACCTGCCATAAACTGTGTGATGACACAGTTAGAACCATTGCATAAGGAGTGGCCCATATATAGGCATACTTTGATTTTCACTGTTTGTCTGTTCTAATCCCGCAGGAATCAGAGACATTTTATTGTTTTGTCTTCATTTACATGCAGTGCCCAAAGGCCTCTGGCAAGCAGAGAAAGAGCTATATAAGTCAAATGGGTTGTTATTACTACTAAAGTTCGTATCATGGGCCCAATTCGCTTCCCATTGACGTCAATGGCAAAACTTCCAATAATTTTTGTGAGAGCTAGATTAAGCCAAAAATCTATGATCACACCCTGTTATGTTTTGTACCAACAGTATTGTGGGCTCCAGCTGAAAATTTTTGCATTTACTACAGTATGGGAAACAAAGGTGGCTCTAAAAGAGGTTTTGATGATAAATGAGTGCATGTATGTGGCAGGCTGCTCTGTTTGTCATTGGAACATGACAAAAGTGAGTGCCAAAAAAAAAAATCTTCAGAAACACTAAGAAAAAATGTTAATTTTAAACTTTTTTTAGAACAACTCAGGAGAGTTATATGAGTTTATGTGACAGTTTTGAACATCAGGAATTAGCCTGATAATACTGCACCGCAATAAAGAAGTAGAATTACTCCAACAACACAATAGGTTTACAGCTTGGGTGCACTATTTTTTCCATTTCATCAGTTCCTTTTCATTTGGTGACTATCGGTACTGCCCTGTTACTTTCAGTTTCACCCATTGATCTTTAGTGATCATTTTCCTTCCTTTCCCTAGTCTTCTCACCCTTTTTTCTTGATTTTTGCACTCTCATCTGTGCACTGCTTTCTCTCTCTATTACAGAGGAACTTAGCCACTTACAGGCACCCAGCTCTTCACACCAGCAAAGCGTTTTCTCTCTGTTGCCAACTTTTGTCCTTTTTCAAGACCAAAACCGCCTACTGCTTCCAACTTCTACTTTCAGCACTACTGCTCCTCTCTCCATCTAAATGATTTAGCTTTTGTTCCTCTTCCTTAGAACTTTGAAGTGTTCCTCCTAAAGTCATTGTTTTCCACAGTCACATTTTCTGACATAAAATTCAATCATCTCTCTTATCTGATGGACTCTGCAGCCCATAGGTCTGTACTGGCACCATCAATCTCTCTTGAAATCCAAGGAAGAGGTCAAAAGGAGATGGGTGGAGACACAGAAAAAAGCTCAAAATGTGATGGTTAATTAACGGCTCAAAATTGAACCAAGACCCAGTCACAAATGACATTCTTCGGTGGTTGATATGGGGCCCAACTGTATTCAACATATGCTTCAGTGATCTAGATAATGGGACTAGATGCCCACACCAAGTTTGTGGATGACACAAAACTGGGAAAAGATATGCTGGAAGGAGATAAGCCACCACACAGAGAGACCTCAACAGGCTGGAAGTCAGCCAACAGGATTGCTGTTTAATATGTTAAAGAAACAAACGTTTTAGGTTTAATGAAGACAAATACAAAGTTCTGCAGCTGGGATGGAATAATCCCAAGCAGCAGTACAGGCTGGGGCCTGGCTGGCTGGGGAGAAGTTCTGCTGAAAGGCACTGGGGGTCTGGGCAGACAGCAAGCTGAGTAGGGCCAGCAGCCTGGCCTGGCAGCAAATGCAGCAAAATTACAGCCAGCAAACCAACATATGTGATCATTCCTGTCTATTCCACACTTGTCAGGCCACACCTGGACTATTTCATCCAGTTTTGCTTTCTCTCTGCTCAAAAGAGACATTGAAAAATTGGAGACAGACTGGTGGATGATAATCACCAGTGATTAGAGTGTTGGAGAACTTGACACAGAAGGAAAGGTGGAAGGAGTTGAATATTTCAGCCTCAACTCCAAGCCAAGAGAAGGCCATGAGGAATCTAATCATAGTCTTCTAAAACCCAAAAAGTAGTTTTAGATAGGTAGGCAGAGGTCAGAGAAGTATTGTCTGTATGGGGATTCACACCAATAGGACAAGAGGCAATGGGCACAGGTCACTAAAGTGGAAACGCCATCTAAGTATGAGAAAAAATAATATTCACTGTGAGAACAATTCAGCATTATAAATCATTGCTCAGAGGAGTGGTGGAATCTCCTTCACCAGGAATACTCCAGATTTGGCTTAACAGGGCCTTGGATAACTGAACTTACGGTCCTGCTTTCAAGAGAGGGACAGATGATGTCAAGTAGACCCTTCCAATCTCGGCTTTTCTGTGATTCTGTGAAAGCATGGGGGAAGAAGCACATGCCAAATTCTGGATGTCTCCTCTCAAAGAGGCTTAGAAGCATTAAGAACAAGGCATGCAGGCATTAGCATACATAGGACAGGCTCAGTAGATGAAAGTAGATGAAAGCAGATGAGAAAGTACACATGAAGGGCAATGATCTTTTCAGGCTCTTCTCCCTGATGAAAGGAAGAGATGAAAAATGGGTGAGTTTTTTTTCACCTTAGCACAGTGACCAGGAAATTCAGCCTGGAGCAAGACACTGCAAGGGTAGATGCTGCAAAAGTGATGGTTCGTGTCTGAAATAATTTGTCTGTGTATAACACAGCATAAGTCAGAAGGTAAATGAGACTTACGGACTCTCTGGAGAGTGCCAGAGACTAATACAGTATTAGTCAACATGACAGCACCGGTTAGGAACCAGCTCTGGGAAATGGCAGCTGAACAGTTGAGGACCAGGATGTGAAGCCCTCAGTCAGTAGGATGTACCACTGGAAGCAAGCTGAAGCCGTTGCACTCTCTGGAGGCTGTTGAGCTGAGCTGCCGACAGCCTTTCAGATCTCACTGCTCTGCTGAAAACTTTTCTGTAGTCTGTGGTGACGAAGGCCTGAAGCATCATCTCTGGTGGCCCTGAGATATCCCTGATGCCTTACAGCCAGCAGAGTCATCTTGTAGATGACACACGTCTGTGGGTTAGTGAGAAATTCTAAAGCAACAAGGGGGATGGATGTATGTGTGAGGGGGCCCTATGTGAGAAACGTACACAGGTGTTAAAGTTGTGTGAAATGTTATTCTTTAGGCATTATTTGCTTCTCTTCTACTGACGTAGTTATTTCTGGTTAATTCTTTTTTTCTTTTTTTTTATTTTTTTATTTTTATTCTGTAGAGGTCTGAGATCATAGAATCAAAGAATAGTTTCAGTTGGAAGAGACCTTAAAGACCACCTAGTTCCAACCCCCTGCCATGGACAGGAACACCTTCCACTAGACCAGGTTGCTCAAAGCCCACCCAGCCTGGCCTTGAACACTGCCAGGGATGGGGCAGCCACAGCTTCTCTGGGCAACCTGTGCCAGTGTCTCACCACCCTCATGGCAAAGAACTTCTCCCTAGCAACTAATCTAAATCTACCCTCTTTCAGTTTAAAGCCATTCCTCTTTCTCTTGTCACTACAGACCCTTGTAAAAAGTCACTCTCCAGCTTTCTTGCAGGCCCCCTTTAGGTACTGGAATGCTGCTATGAGGTCTCCCCAGAGCTTTCTCTTCTCCAGGCTGAACAACCCCAACTCTCTCAGTCTGTCTTCATAGGAGAGGTGCTCCAGGTTATCTTCATGGCCCTCCTCTGGACTTACTCCAACAGGCCTACGTCTCTCTTTTGTTGGAGGCCCCAAAGCTGAACATGGTGATCTAGGTGAGGTCTAATGAAAGTCAAGTAGAGGAGGAGAATCACCTCCCTTGATCTGCTGCTCACACTTCTTATGATGCAGCCCAGTATGTGGTTGGCTTACTGGGCTGCAAGTGCACATTGTTGAGCTTCTAATCAGCAAACACCCCGAAGTCTTTCTCCTCAGGGCTACTCTCAGTCCATTCTTGAACTTCATGAGGTTTGCACTAGCCCATCTCTCAAGCCTGTCCAGGTCCTCTGGGTGACATCCCTTCCCTCCAGTGTGTCAATCACACCACACAGCTTGGTGTCATTGGCAAACTTGCTGAGGGTGCACTCAATCCCTCTGTCCATGCCACTGACAAAGATGTGTCAGTGCTGTTGAACAGCACTGGTCCCAATACCGATGCCTGAGGAACAGGTCTCATCACTGGACATCAAGCTGCTGATCACAACTCTTTGAGTGTGACCATCCAGCCAACTCCTTATCCAGCAAGAGGTCCACCCATCAGATCCATGTTTCTGCTGTTTAGAGACAAGAATGTCCTGTGGAATAGTGTCAAATACCTTGCACAAGTCCATGCATCAGCAGACAAATCAGGCTGCAAGGCAGGGAAAAGGGAGATTGCATTAATGTTGCATAGTGATGCCTCAGCACATCCAGAGGCTCCACACTGCTCTTTACTCCTCACTGCAGTCCTTCCAGGAATAACTGCAACAAGTAAACTAAGCCTACAGAACTGCTGGTTGTATCAAGAGATTTCAGAGTGCTGATCAACAAGGACTACGACTATGTCATATTTGTTGTGTTAAAGCACACGCAGCGCAAAGCAAGGACAGTCAGCAAGGTGCAGGCACATCCCATACCCCATCTTCCTCACAGATTGCTCTGTTTGTCCCAGTAAAGAGAATTTGTCCCTCAGGGAGGAGCTGCAGAATTTGCCTTCACATGTGCTAAATAACTGCAAATGTTGACAGAAGGTTTAAGGGCTTGCTTTTAAATGAACCACACAGGTAACTTACTGTACACATAGCCCAAAATAATCTGTCAGTTTTGACAAGTGACATCCTGCAGCTTAAGAAAAATCACAATACCCATATAGATTAACCTGCTGGCTGGAATAAAACACTTTCAGGACAAACAGTTTAAAAATACTGTGTTAATGAATTTCACAGTTTGTGCATGATCATCATTCTGGAAAACTCAACACAGTAAAGATTATTTGGCATTCTATAAGCATATAACAAGTCTAGCAAGACTAGTTATTGCGATCAATTTAAGATAACTTTTTTGAGAAGCAAGAAAGTGAATCACAGAGTTAAAATTACTTGATTAAGTGAAATTATAGAGTAGGAGATATTTAAGTCCTATGACACCTGTCCTATGGACCACCCTAACTTAGCCTCTAAATTATACATGATGTCAACTCTAGCACATAACAAGAGTCAGTTCCTGCTCTGGAAAGTAGAAATATAAAATCAATATATTTCTGTGGATATTAAG
Source organism: Nestor notabilis (assembly GCF_000696875.1). NCBI lineage: Eukaryota > Metazoa > Chordata > Aves > Psittaciformes > Psittacidae > Nestor > Nestor notabilis. Next base: position 68,954 of record NW_009919469.1, read on the forward strand.
AGTCATCATACTTTTTTCCTTCATGAAGCAAATACTGATTCTTATTTCTATCCCTTGTATGTACTGCAAAGCCACATCCATTGAGGAAGAATGAGTAAGATTCTGCTTTGCATCATGTATCAATGTTTTACTGTTCTGCACCATGAATTACCAGTTTTCTGTTCTACATCACGTATCAATATGTTTCAAATCCAAGGTCATAATCCTGTCTCTCCAGACGGCAAATGGAAGACAGGGAATGAAAAGGATTAACTAGAAACAGAATCTGGAGGATGTGTACTTGCATAAATACAACGCAAGACAGTCTGGCTGGTGGAAAGTTATGGTGACAATGAAGAAGTCAAAGAGAATGCAGCTTGGATTTCAAGAAGATCAGAAGCCTGCAGAGCTGGCAGATGGAAAAATATGTCTTGTAAACTCAACAAAATTCCATAAAAGCTGCTGTTTCATGGACATGCGTAACACCATATTTTCTGTGCTATTTTTCAGAGTACGACCTCAGTAGTGTAGAAGGCCTTTCAGTGTGTATTTATTTTGTACTCACTTTTTTTATTTGATTTTTTGTTTGTTTTTGCTGGTAAAGAAACAGAGAAAGAAGGGAAAAAAAAGTCTGATTGCACATGTAAATTTTTAATTTGTCCTTTCAATGCTAGGGTATAAATCCACACTTTCACAGCTGCAGGGTTTGGACCAGAGAATTTCTTCTGCATGGCTGAGCTTTTAGGAGAGCAGCGCAGCGCAGGGCTGAACACCCAGCACAGATGAATAGCAACAGTGAGCAGAGGTGCAACAACTGCATTTGAATGGGTCATGTACAGTCATGTACACTGCCACAACAGCAAACCCATGAGAAAGTCAGAAAAATAAATCAGAGTGTTAAGAAAAGGTATAAAAATATTAGGAGAAAGCATAAGCTTTATCCTCAACTCTGTGTCAACCCTGAGGCCAGCTCCTCCATTCGGGACACTTCAGCTTTATGTCAGTGAGGGAAGAGGAGGTGCAGAAGTAAATATTTATTTGTCTTAACATACAAAGTATGTTGATGATACTTGTATCTTTTTTTTCTTTATGCTTAATGGTAAAAAATGGTAGAAAACCAGAATACGCACTCTTCAGCTTATGGTAACTGCAAGCAGAATATTAATTGCCATTAACATTCAGTTAGAGGCTTAGTCACAGGGTCTTACAGCAGATGCTTAGAACAAGAGACATTTCAAATATTTCACAGTCTTGGAGGTGTGGGGTTCCCAGCTTCCACCCCAAGAGTAAAGATTTGCTGTTTCTACAAGCAAATCAAATGATGGTATTTTTTTATAAAGATAGCACATCAACATGGTATATTATGTGGTGGGTTTCTTCTGTGAATAACCACAAATAGCTACGCACTGCAAGTAACCACGAATTGTAAGTACTGCTGCAAGTACTTACAGAACCAGTAGTTTCTTAGACTAGAGACCCCTGAAATAATGGGTCATATAGGCTCAAAAGACATCTATCTTTTGAGAAGAAGGAAAAGTAATCACTGGACTCAGCCTACAGATACTTAATGTTTTATTCTACTTTAATCTAAGCCCAATTAGTCACAAGATAAATTTAAACAGATTTCAGCAATAAAATGGTTGTCTCACGCTTGTCTTACGCAACTGAAGAGCAAAAGAATAATGTTTTTTTTTAATGGAAAACATTTTTGTTTGAGTTAAAGAACATTTACAAAATTAACTGCCAAATCACAATCTTTGCAAAGGAGAAATATTTTAATTGGCTTTCAAATTTTTCCTGATGAGGCAAATTTGTTATCTTTTCCATTCACACACCTAAAACCAACCTTTAAGACAAGTTTTTCAGGTTTTGTGTTAGGGCTGTCAGTATTTTTCTTAGTATAATATCTGGGCCATTGTGATACCTCTATAAAATGTTTTCCTGATGGCACACAAATCTTGTCAGCAAATATACTTTAGTCCGCTCATAGCTGGTGTGTACTAAAGATAAATAACTAGCGAATTATACATGTGACTTCATTTAATATTCTTGGTAAACTATTTATTATGTCTGTGGCTATACACTGCTCTCCCTCTGTCTCCCACTCTTTGCACAATTTCGTGATTAATGGTTAAAAAAAGACAAAACCTCTGCCAGTTTGAACAAATAGTTCTGGAGACTCGATACAGCTGGGCACGATTCCAAATTTGAGGAGGCGCCAGTAAACTAATGAAGAATGTTGCTGATGTGCTTTAGCCATGCGAAATCAGGATTTCATATTGCACAAACTATGCAGGGTCAAACACAGTTGACATTTAGCTCAGGAGTCCTTAGGATGTTCTTGGGTGTTGGTGATTCACCAGGTCTGATCCAGTGTCTCAGCTTTCTCCTAGGAAGCACTATACTGATAGATGTGATATTGAAGTTACAGGCTTTTTAGTTCTCAAGTCTAGTAAAAATTCCTATGGTACATTTTTTTTTGTGAGACGAGCTCTATTAAAGTCTGCTATGTTGGACAAATTCCAGCTCTGAATAATTTATGCCTGCTTAAGTGACCTATAAAAAATTAAGTGTACATGGTTTTACTCCTTGCTTCCAGCACTGGGGCTGGATCCAGGAGATCCAGACAACCGAGAAGCACAGAGACCCACCAACACAGCTGCTAAATATGGTGTTTTGTGAATGAAAAAAAGAGATCTCTCCTGCAGCCCGGGGACAACCAAGTCTTAGTGGGTTTAAAAATGTTAGGGATGCCAGTTTCTGCAGGCAACAGTACATCCACATATGATAGTCAACTAGGACTCCTCAGCCTGGAAAAGAGACATCTGAAAGTGAGTATGACAGCAGTCTACAAAAACATGGTATGACATGGAGAAGTTGCTTTCTTTTCCACTATAAGAACTGTAGGGCATTAAATGAACCTCTTAGAACCTAGGTTCTGAACAAAACCAACAGGTCTGTTTTGTCGTGCTGTGTATCTGCTTCCCACAGGACACAGATGCTGTGGATGCTAAAATTTTATATGAACCAATGGGCAGCTACAGCAAATGCACAATTTAAGGGTTTTCTTAATTATACAGAAACCTCATAGGATTCAGAAAGATCTGCCGCATCACTTTTTACACGTTGTCAATAGGTCAGTAAAAGCATGTTTCCGATGCGCAGTGGTGGGTACCGCTGTTCTGTGGGAGCTGCGGCTGCCAGGGGAGTATTTAGGATGGCAGATTTTTCTCAAAAACATGCAGCTTTACTGCAATGGAAAAGGAGCTGTGACAAGATATTAAAAATGAACATTGGCAACGGTGTATGGAAAAAGTAATCAAAGTTTATAGATGTCTTTTGTTTAATGTGAAACTGAAACCTTTCCAAATCAAAATCATCATCAGAAGTTGGTTTTTAAAGAAAAGATATGGTCGCAGGCATCATTTGCTAGGGCCCCAGTTCAACAAAAAGGCTTTGGTATGTCATTGATGAACTGGATCCTCTGTGCAACACAAAGAAAAGCTACTGGGTTGAGATGGGTAATAAACCCCCTCTTCAGCAAGAGTCATTGTATTAAACTGCAAAGTCTAAGACACTAATACCTCTGTAGGATAAAATTGCATAAATTTTATTTAATCTATGACAGATGAACATATAATTTGAAAAAAACAAATCATCTTCTTTTGTACATATAAGTCAAATACAGAACTGCTTTTCAGTCTTTCATGCACTGTAAATGAGACATGGGCCAGAATACTTGCAGAACGAAATCACAAAATTCAGAGGCATTGAGGTTGGCCAGAAAATCTTATTCCTGAATCAGGTGCTTAATTTTACAATTTAATATCTTAGGACTTTTATATACGACAGGAAACGTTTTAGGGAGCTTATTTAGTTGATTTAGACTTTTCGCCTTTTTCATAAAAAATACGAAATATAAACTGTTTTCTTGTATTCATGCACAAATTCCTGCCTGTGCAGCTACTGTTGAATTCTAGACCCGCCTAGACATATCCTGCTTTCTAATTTCACTTATCAGTCCTGAAACCATCCATGCCTCTTTGTGCTGAACTTTGCATTATGGCAGTAGGCCTGGGGAGCTGCAGCACCCTCACGGGGCAGCTACAAGAGCAAACACTGTTTCAGGCTTCCCTGGTGCATGCTCAGTATGTCTTAAGGGGTCAAAGTACATCACTGCTGTACTTTGTCCTCTGTTAGGAATTGTCCCACTCCACCTCACTGCAGCAAATGGGCAGCTCTGCTATTACAGTGTTGGAGTGAATGCAGTGCATCATGCAGGTAGAAATAGAGAGAAGTATCCAAACAATGAGAAGAGATGGCAGTTCACCAGAGACAGGACATTTGAAAAGCACAAATGCGAGTATAGTCTTTCCCAGAAGACAAAACTGAGAAAAGAACAAGAAAAGACCTTTCAGATGAGTTTGAATGCAGGGAGGTAAAGCACTTTATATTGGAAAATCCCAGTCTGCGTAATTTCTGTTATGACTTTATGATCTGCTGTTAATGGGTTGTTATTCCCTCGTTTTGATGCGGTGAAAAAAGCAAACGGAGACAAGGATTAAACCAAACAGAAGTGGAGCAGAAGTATCATTGGGAGGCAGGTCAGAGGGTTAGAAGAGAGGTTAGGCCAGTCTGAAGAACAGAGTGTGCGTGTGTGACTGTAGACATCAGAAAGCAAAACAACATAGGAGGAGCAGATCAATCAGCAGATCGAAGCCATTGATGTTGAGGGCTTCATTTAGTGTGGTGTTAATGACTTAAAAGGACTGTGGGATGGCTGGGCTTTGTTAACTAGGGAACTCATTTCCCAAGTAGTATGGTCTAGAGTAGAGTCTCTCCATGATACCTCTTGCAGAGGAAGTACATTCAAACTCCTTGAAGCAAAGAGGTGGGTCAAGTCTACATATGTCCAGGTTATCAGATGTCTGGATGAAAGGGAGATGGCACTAGCACTGCCATCAAGCCCATCTCCACAAGTTCTGCAAGCCATATTCTTTATTTTCTTTGTTCCTGTTAGAGGTGGTCCAGGAAGGAACATGTTGTTCCAATTCTGTTCCAATTTCCCACACAACCCTTTCAGAGGTTTTTCAGGATGAACAACATAGCAAAGAATTCAGTGTAATCCAAATGACATTTGCTTCTGACATTTCAGTTTGCCTGGCTGAACTGTACACTGAGGTATAATTGCTCTAATACAGTATGAAACTCTTAGAACAAGGCCAGTTCTCTTTGTTGGATGGCCACCCAGAATCCAGTCATGGAGGCAAGTTCATTCTCCACCTGAAATGAACAGCATCCATTGTTCTTCTCGACTTGCTTCAGGAGACTGTAACTTGTCTCTGCACAGAGATGGACATGGTTTAGCCTTTATCAAGGTCTGCGGAGAACCTTACCCCTTAGCAAAAACCCAGATCAGCTGTATTTAGAACTATGTGGATTAACTGCTCTAAGGACTGTATAAACAAGAGCATTCTTCTTGCAGATTTGAGGCTGGACAACATCTTCAGTTATTTCTGGAATTCTCACAGCACTGCCAATTAAATGTGCAATTCAATAAGTAGTGAATTGTGTATATTAATTAAAGGCTACAGGCACTTTGTATCCTCAGTCTAAAGAGTTGCACAAAAACATTTGCTTTGGCTGTCTTTTTGAAGCTTGTTTTCCAAGATAAGTGATCAACTGTTAACAAATCTGAATAGCATTTTTAAACAAAATTTAAGACAAGAAAACAAAATGGGTTGTAGGTTTGGTTGGTTGTGGTTTTTTTAGTAATAGAAGGCCTGATCATAGAGAGGGAAGTCCCTACTTTAACTAAATACAGTAATTAAAATAACAAACACAAATCCTAGCAATAGGGCAAAGAGGAAAAACATTATTTCACCATCCCCTTTGGAGTGGGTAAAAGAAGAGAGTGTTACTTCTATTTTGTATGTGAGAACTATAATGTGCAAGGAAGCTGTATGCATTTCAAAATTCAAATGGATCCATCAGAGTTGTGGTGAACACCCAGAATTGCCTGCATCCTTACCATAGGCTGAGCTTGCCTGACTGCTACCATTTAAGACTTATGGTACTGACAGTGATGTTGCCCTCACTGCAACTAGAGGTAGGCACTTCTATCTATGCTGCTGACTACCTGTAGCCAGACTCTGAGCACATCCTGGTGTGGCACTCACTGCTTATTCAGCCAATGTGGCATCCTGCAAAACCACCATTTAAAATCAAAAGCCTGAGGGAAGGGTGTGGATGTAAGCACATGTGTGTCCCGCTGAAATGGAGTAATTTTATCAAATTATTTCCCATAAATGACTAAGAGGTGCCAGAAGTGCGAATTCTGATTATCTTTGTATCTGCCCAGTTGAAGTACACTTTTCCTGAAATGGCACTCTCAAAGGTAAACCAGACTTGCCATATCATGCTGACCAGACCAAATACTTTATTACCATTGCATGTGGTCCTGCTCCAGTCAAAGTAGGAACTTTGTGTGGTGCTATTGCCAATGAGAACTGCTCTGTGATCATGAGCTGAGGAGGGGTGAGGTGGGGAGAGCAATAACAAGGATGCAGGAGGGGGTCAGCCTTTCCAGTTCTTCTGACTCACCATACAAGACTGCAGTTTTGCATATCAATCACTTCAAAAGTATTTTGAAGACATTATACAATTTTTTTTGTTATTATTATCTTGAGGACAATGGGGAATGGCATTAAACTGAAAAAGAATAGATTTAGATTAGATATAAGGAAGAAATTCATTACTGTGAGGGTGGTGAGGTGCTGGCACAGGTTGCTGAGAGAAGCTGTGGCTGCCCCATCCCTGGCAGTGTTAAGGCCAGGTTGGACGGAGCTTGGAGCAACCTGGTCTAGTGGTGTCCATGGCAGCGGGTTGGAACTAGGTGATCTTTAAGGTCCCTTCCAACCCAAACCATTCTATGACTCTATGAGTCTATGGAGTTATAGCTGTTATTAAATACACACCAATTTGGGACCTAAAAATACGTATCATATCTAATCAAATATCAAATCAAACTATCTATACAGTAATCATGTATTACATGTGATTTCAAAGACCACAGGGGATGCCATTTTTATACCTCCCATGAAACTTACTGCTAGTTTATTACAGATTACATGTTGATGTTTACCTGGCAGCAGTCCCACACTCTCTGCAGATTTTTTTCAAAGGAAGACCAAAATACTGCCAGATTATCATCCCTGTGGCCACACAGTGGGCACCTGAAGACTACAAGCTGTATTTCCCAAATGGCCCCTAAGAAGCAGGTACACTTTTGAATGCCTGCATATACAAAGACACGGCATGGCAACGCTGGGTTCCTTGGCCCTGCTGTCCTGTCTCTCACCATAGCCAAAACCAGGGGTCTCACAAGCAGCACAAGAATACAGCACTGGATTGCCCAGAGAAGCCAGAGGGCAAGCCTGAGATTCACACTCTACGGCAGAGAAGCCCATGAGGACAAACCCAGTCGGCTTCCTCCTGGAAGGATGCAGTTTGAGATCCCCCTGGCGTAGCACAGGGCAGCCTCCAGGCAGGCTTCTGCAGCCCGTACTGAGTCCCACAGTGTCAGAGGTAGGCCCTTCATTGTGGGCTAGAGTTCACCACAACTCAGAAGTAGCCTTAAGAGACTGACATTAGAAGGGGAAGAAAGGGATCACTTTTCAAGCGAAGACTGTAACCAGAAAGCCATCTCCCTAACAGAGCAATGCCTTAATTCTCTCCTGACTCCCCTGATGTCTACACATCCATTATAGTGTGATTTTGCAGGCTTTATCACACTTAGTTAAATGTGTGCATGCATTATAGATTTTCATTTACAACTCCGGTTTTAAAAAACTGAAACATAACCTGCTAAAAAGTAGAAGTTTTTAAATTATCCATTCTGCTTTAACACCACATTTTTAAAGACAAAGAAAACCACTCTATTTATTTTAAACTTAGATTATTACTTTAACTTCTTTTAAATTCTTGGGGGTTTCTTCTGAGTTTAATGAGCTTAGCAGTGTTTTTACAGAGCAAGTGTTTAACATGTGTTGACCATACTACCAGCAAGCTAAGTTTCACTGAAGAAAATTATTTAAAGTTGCATAAATTAGAATTTACAATGTTCTTCTCTAATTGCTGGGAATAGTTGGAATGTAAGAGGGGAACAGAAATACATCAAAATTTAAAAAGCGTATTTTAATATATTGCAAACAAAAATTACTGTATTATTGTAATGAGATCAATTCACTAATTCACTCTCTGTCCAATATCATGGGAGCCCTAAATTCAGACTCATACGTATGTAGCTGTTATATGATGCTTTCTGCAAGCTGAGCCAATTGTTAGGGTAAAAAGGAATAGGAAAATAAGGAAGAGCCTCTCACAGCACACCTGCACAACTTTTAATGCCCAGAAATAAAATTACCAGACTTCTTACAGCCTGTTAGAAAATCTTTCTTATAAGATAATACATAGGAGACACATAAGAGAAGACTGCTGGGATTTCAAGAGATTCATGAAGAATGTTCCTTGTAATGCTAAGGTAAACTACAAAATAAATGCATACAAGAGAATTAAAAATCTGCTGAAGCAGCACAGCAAAAACGGAGTAGGTACAACCACCCATATTAAAATAATTATTTTTTTTTATTAGCACCTGCAAGCTTAATCAGAAGTTAAACCCCAAATTCCAGATAAGCCTGTTTGCAATATGAGCAAAATACATCTGCGGGTTCAGGCTAGGAGCATGGTGGAGAAATAAATCTCCATGTGCTTGCAGGTGTTAAAAATCAAAATAACACTCTATATCCAACAATTGTTTGGAAATCCATCATGAGCCAAAGTTTCACATGTTTTACGGGTTAATTTATTATGTATTTTGCAATCTCTAGCTGCATGCCACATGTAGCATTCTGAGAAATAAACTAGTTACAAAGTCCTGGACTAGTCTCATACCCATGTTCAGCACAAAATAAACTTCCTTCTCTTTTGTTCACTTTAAAGCAAGATTTGGAAATTGTAGGCAGGATACACTTCCAGACATAAAGGTCTAAAGCTTGCCTGGTTTTTGAGATATTTTAATTGTGTCATCACTGTCCTCAGAGGTCACCCTGCACACTGCAAAATCACTGCCCAATGGAACATGTCTGGCAGGTTGTATTCAAAAGGAAGTTAACTATGAAGTCAAAGAGGGTGTTGGAGATCAGGATCTGACTGTGACATAAATGTGTGTGGAGTTTACACAATGCCTGCATTCTCCTGACTCTCATCTGCCTCTGACCGGTGCTCTTAGTTACATCTGTTCATAAAAGACACTATGCTTTGTTTGCAAAGGCTAATGAATTTTCCTTAAATTCCTCTGCCTGGTGCTGTCTCCCCTCCCTTGCACTGGTGGTAGACCAGGCTGCAGACTCAAACTGCCAGAACTACACTGGTCACCCAGATACCAGGATGATGAAAAGTAATTTTCAAAAATAGGAGGAGGATGCTGGAAGCACAAGCAAAACCTGTCCACTGCAACATGGCAAAGATGACAGCCTGAGTCACGTGGATCTAGAGGACGCAGATTCCTCAGGTAGCTGCACCAAAACCTCTGCACCAGACGGGGTTGAGAAAAGCAAGCTGATAGAGAAAAGGAAAATGTTTTGTGACTTGGCAACTGCACTTCATAACATTTAGGCTCTAAACCGCCTGCCTGTTTGTCAAAAATCCATCTAAGAAAAAATACACTGGCTATTTTCCCTCCATGATGATCTGTCCTCTGATGGGTATCTGTTGTGGGGAGAGAGATGGCTGGTGGAATGTGAGATCCATTTAAGGACTGAATTGTGCAAAGAATACTCATGGGAAAAAGCAAATGGAAACTGTACTGTGGGCATGGGGACGCACTGGTCTCTACCAGTCCTGAGTCTAAGGCAGCAGAGGCCAATAGCTGCATTGCAGTGCTTCGCTTGCATAAACCCAAGGTACTTTTAAGGATGAATATAACTACAACCACTAGAAGATGCTAGTGCAGTGACTATACCTGTACTGAGTAGGGTTGCCTTTCAAGAGACAGGAATGATTCTCCTGGTGAATTTATCATTTTGCTTGTCATATTTTTTCTATTCAAATGTTCTGCCAAACAAACCGTCTGAGGATGCCTGGTGATACTGATTGAGGATGTGTGGCTTACTGTGCCAACTTAAAGGCCAAAACTATTAAAGGGATGATGTCTGTATCTTGTGCAGAAGAACAGTGTAGTTCACTTAGGAAAATACCTGTTGTATCTGGAATTTTGTGCCTTGTAATGCACCAATCTTTGCTTCAGTTAAGAAACAACTGACTAGACATGTGATCATGTCATTCTAAATTCCCTTTTTTCTTCTTTTTATTTAAATATTTTAATGGAAACTTGTTGGCACAGCTTTTCAGTCTGTAGTGCATACCACTGAGAATGAGCCAACTGCAGTGGGCTGTAAATAAAGAATCAAACACAGAACATGAATGCAAACAGATTCACTCTTCCTTCCTCCCTCAAACCCACAACGTATGACTGGGCCCCAAAGCCACCACCATTTCCATTGATTCATCTGCAAGTGGCTTTGTGTGGATGGCAATAAACACAACAGTATTGGATGGGGATAAAAGCATGTGTATTAAAAGAAGTGGATGCTCTCAGCTTGTCACAAACTGGAGTGGGCATGCTGTTTGACTGGCAATTTTTTCTCTCGAGGCATATTAAACCCAAGGGTTTTTTAAATTCTCTTTCTCATGTTTAACTGCCATGTTGGTGACTTCCCACTTAGCTGGGATGATGGAGCCATACCTTTTCCAACATTGGAGGGTTCTTTTACGATCTCAAAAAGACGTCAAGACCAAATTGACAATGGAGCTGATGCTTTGTTCTAGTTTCTTGCAGCTTAGGGGTGATGCAACGAGGTTACTGCAGAAGTATCTCTGCATTAATGTTATGCATTTCAAAGTGTTTGCTTGTTATAGCTCAGAGGCGATGTTCAAAGTGGTCATCATAATGGAGAACTAACGCTATTAATACATCAGTATCAACAAAGGGAACAGATTACACAGATCCTTGTGTAAACTGGTTATAGGAGACAAAAACTGCAAATAAAAGGATAGAGAACAGGCTCTAGATCCTTGGACAGAAAATTAGGTGGATCAGCACTGATGAGCTAAAATGTTGAATGCAGTTTTAACAAACTGTTTTGAACATCCAGATAGAAAATACTCTTTAATTTAGATGAGCTCAATTTTCGGTGTTTAAAATAATATACTGTGGCAAACATAGAACTTAAAGTAGTTCCTGAAACCAGGCTCTCCTATTCTTCCAGTTAACTGAAAGAGCTATAGTCTCAGATGTGAAAAAGTAATGGCTTTAACAAGCTACAATCTGATCTTTTTGTGTACCTAATTGCACGGCTCCTAGCACAGCACTATTCAGTGCCTTGACAATGCAGCTGGCAGTGTTTCCCAAAGCTATATAATTGTAGAAAATGTGATTGCTTCTTGTTTACTAGAAATGAATGGTTTAGCTCAAAGTTGTTCAGCAAACACTTAAGTTTTATCTTGTGGGTATCATGTAAAGATCAGTAAAGATTATTTTTTAAATGTACCTGATGCTGCATTTGCCATTGGCAATGACTTGCACATTCTGCATCAGAATGTTTCAAAGTATTTACTTTATGAGGCAAGCTTTTAGTATATATTCTCAAAGGTTTGGGGTGAGTTTTTCACTTTATTCCTAAGTAGGATGAAAATTCAATTGGTTTACAACTGTAACAAGGTAGGGTAAAACTTTCTCCATTGCTAAAATATTCTTTTATATAAAAGTATGGGTTTGATACTTTCTTCTGGTGTTTGTTATGTGAGAGGTGTTTAATGAGAATGCATAGGAAGATGAAAACAGCAGATAAAAGCTGCTAGTGAACTTAGAGAGTGAGCACATCTCACATCTCACTATGTGCTGATCTGTGATTTTGGTTGCCTGCTCTGTCACAGACATCTTCAGCAACCTGAACTAAGGGCACCCATCTCTCTGGGACTGAATTTCTTTGTCTAATTGGGCAGTCCTTCCCTGCCTTATCACCACATGGATAACTCCTATACACCACAGAGTGGGAAGGTACTATATTAATGAAGACTGTGTAAGTGCTTAAGGAAAGGGAAATATTTTATATGCTTAGAATTACTGTTCCGAGTTCCCTGGCATAAAAAAGAAGTACGCCTTGAATGTTTTACCGTGCAGTACCCCTCAATACCTTTTTTATTGCCACCAAAACATCCCCTTTTAAAAAGAAATAGTGTCAATACAAAAAGCCAAGTTAATACTTCTCATTTAATTGTAGATAGTTAAATCTATTATTTAAAATTAAATCCCTCAGAAAATCATAAAGAAAAGGAATATAGATCTGTATTGATGCTTTCTCACTATATCTAGATAAGATTCTATTACTGCAATTAGATTTTAAGATTATCATAGAATTATAGAACAGTTTGGCTTGGAAAGGACCTCAAGATCACCTGCTATAGGCAGGGACGCCTCATATTAGACCAGGTTGCTCAAGGCCCCATCCAGCCTGGACTTGGAAACTGCCAGGACATCCATATCTTCTCTGGGCAACCTGTTCCAGTGCCTCACCACCCTCATAGTAAAGAATATCTTCCTTATATCTAACCTAAATCTCCTCTATTTAAACTTGAACCCATTGCCCCTTGTCCTATTGCTACAGTCCCTGATGGAGAGTCTATCACTGGCATCCTTGTAGGCACCTTCAGAATTAGAAGGCTGCTATGAAGTCTCCATGCAGCTAATTATATTAACTTTGAGTCGACAAACCGTGGCACCTTTGAGAGTGTTTATTAGACACTTCTTGAAAATATTCTGTATTTAAACTGTCTCTAGTTGATAATGTGTGGAAACTACCAAAATTGCTGGGTTTTTTGGTTTTTTTTCTTTTTTTTTTTTTTAAACCTTGACTTCAAACTCACTTTCTTTTTTGCTTCTAAATTATCATTAAAAATATCTTATGTATTAATTAAGGTCTACAATGTTTGGGACTTCTTTAAGCATGTATCCTTTCGATTTGTCATGCTACTAATATTGTGTTTAATCAGGTGATACAGTTTTAGAAGATATCCAAGATACTTTGATTGCAGCTATAAAGGGCAACTGAGGCAAGATTATTCCTGCCCAAGCAAGGAACCTTGAAATAGATTCTGTGATGATGCTACTGAAATGGGAAAGAGCATCAGTTTTAAAAGTGTAAGAGTGCAAGCTAAAATTATTTTTATGATTCTAAGAATATGCAGCTTTAAATCTCAGGAAAAAATAGACCAAGAATTGCTTCGTCAGTAACTTTTCTGTCACTTTTGCAAGGTCTGTAAGACTGATTTGAAGTTGCAAGAAAAGAAAGCTGTATTACTTCGTTCATATTCAATACAAGACAAAAGCAAAAGCAAACAAAGTAAGTGGAAAAACAGGCAGTAACAGCCACAAGCAGCCTGGGTGTTGTGGAAGGGAAAAAAAATAACTATTACAACTGAAACCAGGACACTGAGTAAGAGACTGAAGGTCTACCACAGTCTGCCAGCCCATGTTCAGCACTGCAGCATGTATGATGCAAGTCCCTGGTACAGCACTGCTCCAGCTGGCAGTGGTCAACAGCTCAGAGTCTGGGATTTCAGTACAGGTGATAAAATCTACCTATTGCCAATTTCCTCATTCATGTTTTTTCCAAACTGTTCTGACACATCTGTGCTGCTAGTTGTGTGACTCTCTTTGGTGGTCCATTTTCAAGGCTACAGCATTCAGGTGTCTTAATTTACAAAAGAACAAATAAGCCAATATAGGCTTATCTTAATGTAATCTCACCAGCACTTGCTCTTATTACAAGAAATTTAGAAGACCTTTTCAAGATTGATAAAGGATGGTAGGTAGATTTTCCTACCTTTTTAAATGCATTTAATGGGAAAGGCTAGCTTCAGTCTGCAAGGTAGACATTGGTATCAGCTAAAAATTTGCGTAAATAACCTTTTAACTAAACTGTTCCTAATTAACTGCATGCAAATAAGTACCTTGGGCCAAAAATGACACGTAGCTGCCATAGTTTTCATAGGCAATTTGCACTCACCATAAAATCATCAGGTTTTCACTCTTACTGACATGCTACTGCTCTACCTCATTATGGGTGCTTAACACCCTTGAAAATGAGGATGCATTTATCTAGGTAGGTGAACAGAAATGTAGTCACCCAAACCGATACACCTTAGTCCTTATAATCAGGGTCCTTTCATTATAAGTTAAGCCCATAAAATTGCATTTACCAGTATTTTTCTAACTTACATAATCAGGAGGATGAGGTTTCATTTTAGCTTGTCTCCTATGTACCAAAATGGCACTAAAGCCTTCTGGCAGACTGAAGTGTAACAAAAAAGCACTGTACTTTCTTTACACAGGGAAGCATCATGAACTATAAAAATACACTAAAGGGACTTATTTAGAGAATAATAATAGTAGTATTGGTATACTGATACTAAGATGTGAGTGAAAATATACAGGCGTTTCCAGTGCATAGTAAGAATTCAAATACTGGAGGCGTCTTCCTCCAGAAAGTAACAGCTGTAAGTTGGTTTAGATGTCGGAGGGATGAGTTGAAATTCATCCATTAATATCTAAAGAAAATGTTAACATTTTTTTCAAATGCTCCAGCTAACTTAAAATGTGTTACTTATCTATTTCTCTTCCGTGAACCTCGTTTTGAGTGCTGAGATCCACATCCTATCTATTGGAAACAGAAGCCTTCAACAACTGTTCAGCTGCAAGCTCTTTTCCACAATTGCACACTTTACCTAGAGACATAAAAGGGCTTGGAAACCTCCATCTCTCTTGTGGAACTGCAGCAATGCTCAAATACAAATATGGTCCCAGCTACCAGACAGGGTACTAAAACAATTGAAAAATGGTTGAATGTTCCTCTATCACCATTAACTGAAAAAAAAAAAAAAGGGCTGGGATTCCAACAGCTGACACTGAAACATTAAAAGTTACTTCATACTGACCTACCCTAATGGATATATAGAAAAACAATACATAGTAGAAATTAGCTTTTCTACTCTAAGAGAAATATTCTGCACCAAGTTGTTAGAACTTCCAGGTGTGCAGGACAAGCCAGCTGCCAGAGATAGAGGACTTTCTCAAGTCAGCAAAAGCAACGGGGTAGTCCCCACATCATGAAAGTATTCTGTTGAAGAATTTATGGGAGACTTGAATTTTTGGGAGAGTCAAGACAAGGTGGAAAATCTAGTAGTGGTTGTGTTTTAGAGGCAGATTTTATCAGAACATTGGTTAGTGTTTAAAGAGAAGAGGCTGGGCCAATGGTTATGTCCTGTGGAAAGATCTAGGTGAGGTTAAGGCCTGGAATAAACTTTTGGAAAACTATTATCCAGTAACTTTTTATCTCAGGCAATAGTAAGTAAAACCTACAAAACTTGCCTCTCTGGTACTGAAACCACAGGGGCTATGCCAACACTCACATTGCATGAAGCACATGTATGATACTGACATTTATTTCCTTATTCACAGTTAAATCTCTCAACCATTCTTCATACATAAAACCACATGCAATCCTAGCAACAATGGGATATATTTATACAATTTAGAAATCTGTCTGAAGATACCCAAGAGATCTGCTGAACA
>NW_009919469.1:84657-96627 GCF_000696875.1 Nestor notabilis
ATAGAATTCAATGTAACTAAAAACTGGCCTTGCTTGATTAAAAACAATTAGATTGTGCAATCATTTGGCTCCAGGGCTTTTGAAATTCAGGATGCTGGGCTACATGAGGGGCAGGATGATTTTGAGCTCTCACTAGTCAAATCAAGGAACATTGTTTACTGCTACAAGAGCACCTTCTACTGCCTGTGTAATGGCATTGTGTTAGGAACGCTAGATCTTAAAAGACAGGTCCCTCTGAACCTTCAGTCTCATTGGTGCCTTCCCAAGAAATTTTAAAAGATGATTTCACGTGGCAATGGAAAATATGTAGATTTCAGACTACTTGTATTTTTAGAAATAAAGATTCTTTCAGCTTCAATTCAAAACCCCATATATTTCCATGCTTATACTATGATCTGTACAAATGCTTTCCCCACTTTGTAATAGATTGTATTTATGTTGAACTTCCAGGTCCTGTTTCAGTTCAAGTATGGCTGTTAGTATTATTTCCAACTTTGCTGGAATGGAGTATCCCCTAGCTCACAAAACATTTATCAATAAAGAAGTATTTTTAATTACAGTATATTTCCAATATTTAGGCGTATGAATTTTATGTTTTCAAGGATTAACGGTGTCCTGCCAAACTGAAGGAACTCTACTTGTTGTTCAGCAAAAGTCTACTACAACCATCAGATACATGTAGCCATTACAGATTCACCTGCCGGGGAATACTGGAGCTTTTCCTGGTTCTTTGGGGGTGTTTTGTTTGCTTGTTTGGGTTTGGGTTTTCTTGGATTTTTGTTGTTGTTGTTGTTTGTGTTTTTTGTTTTGGTTCTTTTTTGTCCTGTATCCTCTTGATGAACCTGCCCAAGCCAAGTTAATATCGAGTATCCTCACCTAAATCTCTCTTTCAGATGAAAAATACCCATTCATGAGCTGCATGTTAACTATTACATTAAGCAATTCAATTGCAATATGACACCAGAAAGAAGCTCTGACCTTAATAAACCTCATGGACACTAAAAGGGATGAATCGGCAATTAAGTGAAAAACAATAGGCTACAGAAATTAGCCATTAAATCATTCTTGTGTTGACAATCTTTTTGTGCCTTTCTAAAGACTTGTACATTATGTAATATCCAGCCTTTCCATGAGTTAGGTACCTATTTCTCCACTAATGTCAGATACCATTGCCACAGAAAAGTGTACTGTAAGTACTTGTGCTAATGATTAACACCCTTGCTGTTCCCTCAGTCACCAAAGTATTGCCATCAGGTAAATGAGAGGCTATACCCTCTTCAAAATCTGATCAAGTTTTCTACTGTACCTCATAACTCCCTTCAATTTCATCATAATGTATTTCCACCTCTCTCTTGCCATTTCCTCTGTAAGATCTCTCACGTACATACACAAAGCAATTTTCTGCAATCACACCTGCATTTCCCTTGTAATCTGTTTCTTCAGCCTCACCCACACAGTGTGACATCTCCCCAGGGAGGCTGGTTTCACCTCTCAGCGACTTTAGATGACTTGCGAAGTCTGCAGAGCCTGAGCTCCTTTCTGAAGGGGACCAGAGGGAGTTGCTAGCAAACATCACTTAGCAGCAACTGCAGGAAAAAGGGGATGCCAACATTTAGAAGAAGGGCCCAGCATCCTGAATTGGTAGAAGACATAAAGTCTTCCACCTCTTGAAGACAGACTTTCACTTTCAGAAAAGAATTCTTTTAAAGACATTGAATTCCAAATGTTTCTTAAGAAAAGACCCACTCATTTTCAGATCCCCCTCTCTGCCAGTTCCTATGTAGATAACCTAGTGGGGATTTTTGTTTGTTTGTTTGTTTTTTTTTAAGGATAAATCTAAGGAATCATAAAAAATCTAACCCAGGACTCTGTTCCAAATGTTTCCTATTTCAGACATGCTATGCAAAAAGCTGCCTACATAAAAACACGAAAGAGCTCAAAAACTGATATGCATGGCCACCTACAAACAAGTAATGAAAAGAGATGTTTTTGTTCTCTTAGAAAACCAGCTTGGCACCAGTACTGCAACACATTTCTCTGATTCTGGTTTTATTCTGTCATCTTTGAATGTAAGGCTTCCAGGAACTATTCCATGAATATTCTAACAATGTGCATAAACAGTTGGAGTTTATTGTATTGTTCAGTTAGGATGCAACAAGATAGCCTTGTGTATATACTTCTGTCATCCCTTTGCATAACAGTGCCTCAGCACACCTAAGCACTAAATGAGAATGCTAACATAATCTTCAGAGATGAATATTCAGCAGAAATCTTAGCACCTCATTTTTCCATAATACTTTTCCTAATCAAAATTCAGCTCAGTTTAGCTTTTCTCCCTTTTCTAAGCATGTCTGGGTAATATCAAATGCTTGCAGTTAGGCTAATTCTGCTCTCGTGTGAGAGAATTCATTTTGACATTATGCTAGACTTGGCATCAGTTTTGAGTACATACCAGTGGGGACAGGTGGAATTTCAATAATAACTCTTGTTTCCTTGGTTGTGTTACAGAGCTAACCTGTGGAATCCGAGCAGATGAAGCAAAAGTGGGCTGCAGTAAATTGTATTTTATAGAGACTGAACTTTTTTACTATTGAGTACATATCTTAAATCCTATAGACAACACAAGTTTAAACACTTTTTACATCATAAATCATACAGCATAGTGATTTGCTTTTATAACACCTATTTCCTTTGCCAACTTCTAAAATTATATTGTAAGAGCCCGGATATAACAAGAATTTTATAGAACATTTGTGGAATAAAAAATTTGAGGAATTACTGCAGTTTGTTTATTTCTTTAAAAAGAACTGCAGTATAAAGCTAGTTACACTGCACTTCAAATATTTCCCCATATGCTCTTAATAAGTAGCACTGCTGCACTACATTGGTCTGAAATGGATGAGGGTGATCATCTGGGGCCATTTCTCACACAAAGGGAAATGGCTAAATAATTTTCTTATTTAACATGACTGCCATAATTAGCCAAGATGTAACACAGTTGTATAGTTACTCCAAATATAGACTTTCTGAGACTTCGAAGAGCTTTGGCTAGCTGTTTGTAAAAATAGTTCCATTTCCCCCCTCCACAAGCAGTTTAGCTATACCGGCTAGCGGCTGCTCCACTCAGTCTGGTTTTGCCCCCCTTTGTTTGTGCATTGTGTGTTGACAACTGTATCATGTTTGTACTACAAACCATGCTTTGAATGAGGGCTTAAATCTGTTCAAGCTTTCTAATGTGAAAGGAATGTTGGCACAGCTAGAGAGAAAAAGAAACCCTTTTAAAAATCTTCCTGCATGAAGAAAGAAACTTTTTCTCCACAGTAAATGTGATGTGAATAGAACAGAAGGACTAATTGTTTTCTTCTTGTTCTGGCACATATGTTGTGAATTGGGTGTGACCATATTTAACTTCAGCATCTATTCAAATTGGTAGCAAATAATTAAGCACTAAATAATAGTTTTATTTGGGAAGGAACTTTAGTACAGCCCTTGCTGTGGATTCGAACATGTACTCCTCGAGTGGAACACTTTTTCAGAGATTATGCCTTAAAAGACAAAATATACATATATGCACACACTGAGCAGATAACTCAAAGGTAGGTACCCTAAGTGACAGTCATGATAACTGCAGGTTACTGCAAGGCACGTTGGCTAACCCCTAGACGTCTTCAGCCTTCTGTCCCTTGTTATGGCAACCGTCACCTCCAGCATCCACCACTGTTCCCAGAAAACAAGTCTTTAGCTGAATTCAGCTGTTTTTCTGAGCATCTCACTGCTCACTGAAGATCTCCACTTTTACCTCATCAGAGCACAGGGCTTCAAAAGAACTAATGCCCTGTTGGTTCCTGACCTGTTCTCTCCCTTCTTCCCCTCCATTGCAAGATACCACGTCTGCACTAAAACTAGACTTTACTCTGAACTTCTGATTTTGTCTAAGTGAAAACCTCTTAGACCTAGAAAAACATCAAATTGTTTCTACTTCGACATTATGAAAGTGTAGTAGGAAACCTTTCAATAAAATGTTAACATTTTAAAGAGTTTCACAGATTTTTGGATGCAGCTTATATTGCATGCAAATAGTTCAAAGGGTGGATTTATGAAGTTATATATAGTGTGTGAAGGAAGATGATTCTTCTTCTCAATAAAAGTGCTTTTGCCATAACAGTCCTTATAAAGTAACTGTCTCCTTCTCTTGGGAAAACCACTTCTTTTCTTGCTCCATCCACATCTGCACAGAGACAGAAATTATACTGGAAATGAAACATTTAGTAGCTGTTTTATTTCTGTTCCTGGGGTCTTTTGCCTCTGAGACTGGCAGATCTGGGAATGCTGGGAAGACATTGCGATCAATTATTTATGGGGGAAAAAAAAGCCTTACATCTTGGAAAAAACCTGCCTTACATCTTTCACTGGTTATCTTCCTAGTTGGTTAAAATACAACGCTTCCACAGCTTCTAATCCAGTTTTCCTTAGCCAGAACACTGCTGGTAGGCAATGAAGGGCCTAGCAGCAGAAAAATGAAATGAGAAAGTCACAAAAAATTGGAAGAGGATGGAGGATGCTGTGCAATTTTAAATGAAATAAGATCTTGTCTCCTTAGCAAAACCATTTATGAACATGCCAGTAATGACTATGACTAAGGGTTAAGAACACAATGTGGGTTTGGGCAGTTGGGATTTTTTTCCTATTCTAATGGTTGTCCCATTGCTTCTGAGTGAAGAGCAGCCAGCTTCAGAAGAGCTCCAGGGAGCCCACCACCATCCCAGGTGGAACAGGGGGAGCAAACTAATGCAAGCCTGGCCTCTAACTGCTACCAGCATGATTCAGAACCAGGCTGACACTATTCAGCCTGCTGATGGCTAGGTAGGGTTTTTTTTTTTCCTGCCCCCCTAGCTGTGGAGTGCTGGAGATGCTCATGGATGGAGAACAAGTGCCCTTGCCCAGGTACAATTTCTTACTGCAGCATTAGCAGCAGGATAAATTTCAAATTTATCTTTAAATAAGATGTGTCACACATGGCTATCTATTTGTGAGTGGTTTTGGGGGGAGGAACACAAGCTAGGGCCTGCTGCCTTTTATTTTTCCCCAGAGTACCCCCAGCACAACAGCCAAAGCAGCAACAACCACTGTCCTGCCCACACTGTACTAGCAGGGCCCTCGGCACGCTCATATGCACCCGAGAGACGGAGGAAGACTGCTTCAAAGAAAAATGCATATTGTGCACTTGTACCCTGAGCCAGCACTCAGTTTCACCTGAGAACTGACATGTTTCATTCCTGCATCCCTCCTCAGAATGCACTGCTGTGTGCCATGCTTCTTTCCACATAGCACATGCAAGGCAGAAGGTATTTTTATAAAGGATGTTCCATATACTCTCTTTGAGGTTGAAAGCTTCTGTTCTACAGGAGGGTGTTCTGCATTGTAATAATTTGCTTCCTAAGCCTTTAAAGCCATTAATTTACAAAGAGAAGTGTCTTTGGTTAAATAAGTTTAACAGACATTAACTTACATGGCTGAAGTATTCTATTGAGTCTTTCTCTCAAACTCCTGGTTTCTTGTTTGTTCATTTTTGGATGGAAAATGAAGTTTAGTTAGATTCAAATTTAACAATAGGACCTTTGACACCATGAAATATTTATGTCTGATTTCAGCCATGCGTTTTGTGTTGTTTCTTTGCTTTTCCAGAGCTGCCAGTTCAAACAGCTGTAGAAAGGAGTATCATATCACTTATTTTCCTTCCTATTTGTTTCTACATCTGGAACTCTAATGAAGTTCTTGTGCTAGGAAAGGCAACTCTGGTTTATATATCGTCATCAGGTCTATAAACATCACGTCCTTAGCACAGACAGAGAAGGAAAAATGGTCTTCAGGAATGAACACTAACACCAGCATTCACCAGAAAAATCCCATCTTCTAGCTGTAACTCCATACATGGCTATTTGTAGGGTCTTAGGCAAATCACATCTTCTCTCTGCCTCATAATCTCCACCTATAAGCTGTAGCTAAGTGAAAGAGTTAACAATGTGACAGGTGGGTAAGGAAAAATAATTGATGAATGAAAACCTCCCCAGCCATTTTATACCTTCAGAAAAGCACTGTTCTGATTTGCACCATTTCCAGTGAAAGGAGAATGAACGGTACTTTGAAGAATTACAAGGTGAAATATTGTATTTGGCATTTAAATGCAAAGTTGATAGCTGTTTCAGAAATGCCTGAACTAGATAGTCAATGCCAAATGCTACATTTTTTTGTATTCTGTAATAGTCTTCAATAATCACTTCAAGACTCATATAGAGAAAACAGCACATAATGAAGCCTATTACTAATACTTCGATCAAAGTCATATGATTTGCCTTTCTGATTTCTTAAAGTTTCAAAGCTGGTTTTGTTTTGTTTTCTGTTGTAAGAGTTCTCAATGCAAAGCACCACTTATATATTCTCAACAGCTTCCAAGGTTTGTACATGGGCTGTGTGAGTAACAACAATCAAGGTGCAGTAAATTTCCTGAGGATTAATGACTGGCAGGGAGGAGATGAAGGTCAGCAGCACAGCCAAGGATCATTAACCTAAGCTGTTCATTAATCTCAAGAATTCACCCCATGCGAAGGTCAGTATTGTTATTTTAAGCTGCAAATGAAAAAAACATGGCCATATTAATTTTTATTTGATAGCTTTACCTGTAACATCTAGCATATTTTAGAAAAAAGGTATTTTATTTGGGAGAATTGCATTAGCTAATCAGACCACCAGCCCACCTTTCAGTGTTTGATTAGTTTTGCTTTCTTTAACACATGTACTGGACTATGACAGGCAGAAAGGATTTATAACATTTTTCTTCCATGTGCAATTGCTGTGGACCTATTAAATAGTGACCTTGTTTATATATCTATTTACAAGTTTTGATTTTGATCCCAAATTTCATCTCATAGAGCTTACCAACATCTCTCATAAAATATTTGTTTTGACTGAACATCTGTTCAAGTTATTAGAGTTTGAAAGTGGTGTTTCAAAAGATCGTTGTTTGTAAAGTGATGGTGTTAGAGATAACTAGAGGGTGTCTGCAGTTTAGGGAGCATTTACTCCCTTTAGAAAACAGTAGTCCTTTTAGAAGAAAAATAAAATGGCAATTTTGCTATCCAATTAATATTCACATTTTCATTCATGGTCATCTGGTATTTAAACTAACACTGCCAATTAATCCTTTCTGTAGCTATTTATCCTATTTCTATGTCAGTACAGATATGCTGGACTTAAAAGACTTTAAATTCTCCCTGATTAGGAAGGATCTGGCCATCAGCTCAGCAGCATGCTCCATGAGGGCAGACTCCCGCAGACGCTTTCCCAAAATAAGTCTCCAAAAAAAAAGGGTGCTGCCAGTCCTTGTGTCCTGGCACCAAAGGTGTCTCAGGAGATCAAATGGCCCTCAATTCTTCTGGCACATTCCAATTTACCATTGATGCAGATGATAGTTGAAGAAAACACATACAGAGTCAGCAAAAGGAAAACATACTGCAATTTACCTTATCCAATACACAACATAGGTCTTCCTATAGCAAATAAGATTTTACTTGTTTCAAGGTGAAGCTTGTCTTTTGCTTTATAATGTTTCTTCTTGCTAGGAAATTTGTCCCTATGAGTTACTCCTGAACTTCTCAGCCTCTGCAGTTTGAAATCCCTAGTTTATTATTTCCCTCTTTGCTCCCAGCTGGGGATTGGCTGCTGAAAGGGACTAAATGGATCTTTGAGTTCAGTCCTCTGCAGCTGTCCAACAGACGCAGATTTACAGAGTTTTGACTATGCTTGACCCAGCTCACCACAGATCACAAAATATTTTCCAACATTTCTTACAAACTTCAGCTCCACACTAAGAGACCAAAGTGCGAGTGTAATGTGCTACACAAAATGAGCAGGAATCATAAGGATCCACTGAAGCAATTTTACTTGCTTGGCTATATCCTGTTTCCAGCTGCGGTCAATCTGCAACGCTTTAGAGCATGGCTCACCAACCAGGCACCTTGAAGATTTTAATACAATTCTAAATCACCTCATTTATTCTTACTGACATGTGTTATGTCTTTACATGTAACATATTTTTAGTATTTCCTTTAAAATATATTAACAGGTGCGCGTGTGAAAAGCAGACAGCTTAAGGAGCTTGTTGTTGCTGGACAAAGACTCAGTTTGAGTGCAGTCCAATGAAAATGTTACACTATGTAGCTTTACAAGCCAAAAAAAAAAAAAAAGTTCCCCAAATCTCACATTCTGATTGCAGATCAGGCTAACTCTGCCAGAAATAAGCTAATCTTCAGGCTCTTTCCCACAATATATTTAGTTTCTTCTTTCAGTCACAATTTTTTCTATATTCTCATTTTACTTTTCCTGTAAGAAACTAGGAAATGTAACAAAAGTCTTGACAGAAAGTTGTTGAAAGTCTACAAACCCATGAAGTACAGAATTGCTTCATTATTTGTTAAGTGCTAGCAAATGTCTGTTGCTATGGAAAGGCACAGCAAATGTGGAGTCGCATCCATAGTTCTTAGCATGAAGTTAGAGTATTTTGGTGGCAGCCTTATCTTGACTGTCTTGTACTGTGACAAGGTCTTTCATTATGGGCCAGATTTTGCTGTTCTTTTTTTTTTTTTTTGATTGAACAATGTGTGATTTCAGAAATTTTTCTACTGAAGTAGCATTATGTGAGTACTTGTGACATGAACTTTTACCTGAATGTATACTCATCAATCATCTACAATATATAGCTATGGACAATACGTTTTGCCTAACATTAGTATCTTTTTTCTAAGTCTGTCAAGGTGATTTATTTATATAACCCACAAGAAAATCTTTTCTCTGAAGTGCCCAATGACATGTTCTATTCAGTACCTACTAAGCTTACTACATCAACATTCAGTTTTTTGGTAGACAGCTGCCTAACCACCCCTCTCAACTTTTGAAGCACGACTGTAATGGAATATCAAATGTCATTATGAAGGTTGTTATGAAGTGAAAATCCTTATTAATCTCTCTTTATTAAATTTTCATACTAAAATACATACAGGGAAAACTGCCACACAAACCATAATTACATGCAGATTTTGTTCAGGTTCTTAATAGTCATGCTTTACTAATATGAACATGCTTTATTAATATGAACATATTAATATTGTCCAGGAAATAGCATGGATACGAAAGTTCAGGCAAAATATTCACAATATATCAAAAAAAAAAAAAAGAAAAAAGAGAAACATAACATTTACAAATACAAGAACCACAGCCTGCTTAATCTAGTGTTGGTATCAGTGTAATCGGTAATGGCAGTGTCAGCCAGAAGGTACACAAAATCCTCTTCAGGGTGGGTGCTTTCCCTGAAGTGTTTACAAGCACATTGAATTTTAATGGACTCCCAAGCAAGTTTTCAGGTGAACAACTGGGAAGACCAGTTTTGTGGTGGAAGGAAGAGAAGCAATGAACACAAGTTGAAGCAAGAGAGGTTTGGGCTGGGTATAAAGAAAAAAACTCTCACCCTGAGAAGAGTCATGCAGTGGAACAGGTTGAGGCTGTGTAGGCTCCATCTTTGGAGGGTTTTACAACCTGCCTGGAGAAAGGACGAGGCAGCCTTGTCTTATCCCACGGATGGCCCTGATTTGGCTAGGAGGTTGGACCAAAGACCAGAAGCCCCTTCCCACCTGAGTGGCTCTTTGATCTTATAATTAGAGGTCTTTTAACAGAAACAGTAAGATTTAAAAAACAAAACAAAAACAAAAACAAAAAACAGGCCAAACCTTCTCACAATGTTTGTTTTTTCTTTCTCTAGCTTCAACAGGTTTCCATCACCCATTTATGAGCTTCTTCACAAAACCAATACACAATATGGTTATATAGGTATATAAAAATATATGTAGACATAATTGGGTAACAAATACTACATACATATTTTTATATAATGTCATTATAATGTCATTATAAATATATGTATGTATATGTACATCAACACCAATATATATATAATAGTATTACAATATTTCCAATTTTATTTTCTCTCCTATTCTAACCTAAGATATCCCTCAGGTATCTCTTGCAGTTGTAAAACAGATTTTCACTGATTTTCCATTACAGTAGTTGATTTTCTGAAGAGTGACAGCAAATTTATTTATTCATTAATAATGTAATTAAAAGATAATAAAACTGTCTTGATTATGCATGCATGCACAAACTAGCTATTTCTTTGGTATATTCCTTGCCATGATCCTACTGAGCCTAACTGCATTGCAATTTTGCTATTTGTAAGAGATTTCAAATCATCCTGTTCCCTCTTCCTGTAGCTGATGGTTCTAGCTAAAGGAATACAGCTACATTTTGGACTATGATGAGTGTTGCTGACAGACTAACAGAGTGATTAATCTACGTTATTTTTAACCTTTTTAAAAAGGACTCCTGATCTTTTATAATTGTCAAGAAGGAATATTGCCTTGTGACTGCATATAATTTTCCTGTTTTCTCTCTTTTTCTCTGAATTCTCCATTCAAAATCTTGGAGACAAAGTAAGAAAGCACACTCAAAACTAGCTGTCATAAGAGAGGCTTCTCTTCAGTATTTGGGCAGGCAGCAAGTAAGGGAATCTGTTATCTTGCTAGTTTGTTTGTCAGAAACCACTGCAATAGAAAATATTTTAGTCTTATTTACCTCTAAAAACTAGCAGTTTAAAATGGTAAGAAGCAGCAGAGATGTCCTGAAAATAGCTGAAGAAGCCAACCTGCCGTGAGGCACATTGTTTCCTGAGGAAATCAGACATCATTCTTACCCACTAAAGGAGGCAATGTTGGTAAGCTGGTTGTAAAAGAAAGCTCAGCTACCACTCTGCTGCTTGAGGTGTTGTGTATTAAGATGTAAACCAAAGGACTGATCACTTGTGACTTAAAATCTCAATTCCATTTTTTGCATTAACAGTAGTTTTTTTCCTAGGTTTCTGGCCTACATCCAGTTAAAACAACTATATATAACTACTTACCTAAACATTCTCTTTCTGCTCAGTTGATTATGGTATTATTTATTTTCTCTCCTGAAGCGATGAAATACTTTTGTACACTGTTAAAAAGTTCCTCGCCTTCTCCCTGAGGTAGCTGCATTCCAATGATGAGTGATGTAATTACATCATCAGTTCAACAGCATAGTTGGTAATTGGTTTGTAAAGTTTAGCATGCACTCTGGGATCTTTTCAGGAAGGGCTATAAACAAGTACCCATCATTCTTACTCTCTAATATGTCATCCCTGGACCTTTCCTTAGCAGGTCTAAAATTCCACAGCTGTGATGAAATACTACCATGCCACAGTGTATTGAAGCAATGTCATCATGTAAGGGCAAGAATTTTCATCAGTCAGTAGGGAAGCAAGGAAGTGAAAAAAAGATTCAGTCTTCTCATCTTAGAAATACAGAAGAAAGAATAGTGTGTAAAAACCAGCATTGATTCATCTGACAGTATCTATGTAGAACAGTATGACAGTTTTATTGGAGTATAAACTCCAAGGTTTGGGTTTTGGTATGGTTAGGGAACTGATTACAAAAGGGAAATGTAATTGGGAAATGTGACCCTTGGAAAAATAAGCCAACTATCCAAAGACTAGAAATAAGTAACATCCAAGTGTTCTTCACATCAACAGTAGCATAGTTCTTCATTTAATAGTCTGGGAAGTAGTCGAAAGACACTATTTTTGACTTTGCTAAATAATGAGTATGTTAGTTCAAGGATGTAAAGAAAAATAATCTTACATGACTGACCATGGAATAATTTAATATAATTAAACAAAGGATCAACAAAAGGAGGTCTGTAACTAAAAGTCAGTATTCTAAAATGACAACCTTTAATAATTAAGAGAATAATTGAATGAAATAAATCAAATTATGGGATTATTTTTCTTTTCTTTTTTAAATTATGATTTTCATTTTCCCGCGGTGCGCAGCTCCAGGGAGGAGC
>NW_009919470.1:0-8520 GCF_000696875.1 Nestor notabilis
GGGGAACAAGGCAGGGATGGACACCCCCCACTCCATCCCTGGGGAAGGCAATATGCTCGGGGCACGGCCCTCCCCGTGGCCTCCGGGCGCTCCTCCGCTTATTCTGCCCTCCACAGAGGGAGAGACAACGCGCCTCCTGCGTAGCCCCGTACCAGGGTGCGGGACACCGAAAGAGGCAGCAGCCGCTGGGGCTGCGCGGCCCCTATTTTTAGCGGGGGCGAATTCCCCCCCACAGAAAAATGCAGATCGGCTTACGGGGGGGCGGCCCCGGTCCTGCCCCGGCTCCTGCCCCTGGGAAAGGGGCCGCGCTGCCAGGACATCACCTGGAATAGAGGAGGTAACGAGCCACAGCTTCACAGTGGTGAAGTCCCACTCCCACCTCACCCAAGTGGATGGAGATCAGGTGTGGTGAGGCAAATGAGGGCTGATGGAGCTAAGAACAAAGAGCCAGGATCAGAGCTGCCACTTGGAAGATCTCTATGTTTGCACTTATTAGATGACTTGCCCCTAAGAAAAGCACAAAGCACAAAACCGAACCTCAGGTCCTTAAACAGAGCTCCTCCACGCATCCATCTGCATCATGGACAACCTCTGCCCTGTGTCTGGAATCAAGGAATCACCCTGGCAGGGTCAGCTTTGCTTTACCAAGGTTCAGGCTGTCCAGGGAAACGGTGGAGTCACCATCCCTGGAGGTATGAAAAAGACATACACTTAGGACATGGCTTAATGGTGGACTTTAAGAGCATTGGACTCAATGTTCTTAAAAGTCTTAACAACCTAAATGATTCTATAATTCCATGATTTAGTAAGCCCTGTGATGATAGTGGACTATCACCAAAGAGCCCAGAGATGATCCCCTGGGTGTATCTCTGTGCTGCAGAAGCCTCATGTTTCACTTCACACTTGGAGCTTGAGAGACCTTGCTGTGCTTGGGATGATCACGTCTGTGCCTCTGGGTAGGAGAGCTCAGGAGCCATAAAAGGGTACAGATGATGCTCTGACTGCTTGTGCTGCTTCAGTATAAGGCTGTTTTCCATGAGCCTTCTCAGTGATTATTTTAACACTTCAGAGACTTGCCAGAAGGATCAAAACCGTGGGCTTCCTCTTGGCTGCTTTTCTCCAGTCAGACTTGGACCACTGAAAGCAGGGAGTCGGAAGTGGAGGAGTGAGGAAGGAGGGATGCTGTGGTTCAGCCGAACCAGTGTAAGCCCCAGCTCACACCCTGATTTTCAAGGCTCTTGCAGTGACTTTGATGAGAGTTACAGACAATTCACACTTCTGGTCCGAGGTCCTTCCACCATGGGCCCGTGATGAATGCTCTGCTTACTATTGACAGTGATGTTGCCTTGCATGAGCCATTCTCACCTCTGCCAGGAGATCTGCTAAATTCTACAGCACTAGCTATTCCATTGACCAAATGAGGCCCCTACACTCCAGCTAAACACTGGAAGGAGGCAGCAGCTCAGCGTGATGCGGAGGAACTGTACCTACTGGTGGGCAGAGAGAGCTTCCCCTGCTGTTCTGAAATGAGTTCGTTTTTCCCCTTACTAGCTTGCAAGCCTTAGAAGTGTCAGTTAAAACAGCAATAAAATATGGTGTTCTGCATGCAAAATGTAAGGGGATTTGCATGAAGGCTTAGTGCAGCCTGGGTTCAGTTTGCACAGCCTTAACTTTTAAAGGTATCTTGATAGCTCAAGTATTCTAGTGGAGAGGATATTTGGGGTTGGGGCACTGATTTATGTCTTTAGATTCCCTCATCAGTTCCTTGCTTTGATGTGAACATGTCTGGATTTGCGGTAGATCCTGTGAGGTCTGGCTTTGCAATGGAATTTTGCTAACTAACCCCCCAAATATTCAAACACAAATCTCAGCCTTAGTATCTCTGTACAGCCCTTTCCCAACTAGAGTAGGGAAAAGCATCACCTCCTTGCTTTCCAGCTCTAATACTGGAAGCTGAGCAGCACTCGGGTGCTGTGGTGGCAGAACTGATACGCGACAAGCTACACACCGCAGCCAGGCTTACGCAGAAACGTACCTCCACATGGCCCTGACGTGGAGCTTGTACCTCCCACTGACAGCATTCCCTGAGTTTCTGAATTAGAAATGATTTCTGCACTGCCGGATAAATCAGGTACCCAGAGGAAGAAGATTTAGTGGTGTTTAATGCAAAGACGTCGGATGTGTTCTGTGCACCTGAGTGGCAAGGGAAGATTTAAATTCAAGACTATCTTTGGCAGGGGAGCACAGTTTAACATCAAATATAGCCAACTGCTCTAATTCACACCTTTTGTGCTCCTCTCAAAGCGGGGATGGAGCCATCTATTCCGAGTGGCTGCAAGGCAGCACAAGCAGACAAAGCATCATCTATATCCATGCTCCTGCGCTCTCCTGCCCAGAGGCACAGACGTGATGGCCCCAAGCACGGCACGGTCTGTCGAGCTCCGAGTGTGAAGTGAAACATGAGGCTTTTGCAGCAGAGACACACACTCAGCAGATCATATTTGGGCTCTCTGAACACTTGCAAGCTCGGGGCTGCTCTCTGGGAGCAGGCACACAGCGGAGCTGACGTGCTGCACAAAGCTCTGCTTCTGCCCAGGGTGTTTATTCCAGCCAAAACATCTCCCAGAAGGTTCTAACTTGGCATGGGCTTGGTTAACAGGGGTATCATTTACAGTCTCAAGTTGTCAACTGTAAGTGCCTTTATACAGTGTAACTGTTGCTGCTTAATGTCCAGTAGCTGTATGGTCTGTCCATAAAACACACATTCAAGTCACGAACATGCTTTTCCCACCCTCATAAAATATCTGTAGAGACATATATCCCCTGAGGAATTCTGGAGCCCACACAGATACAGTAGTGGCATTGCTCCTCAGTGTACTTTTCCCTTGGTTCTTTGGCTTATTCTCAAGTTGAAATGTTCTCTTTTCTGCAGGCAGTGGTTTGTGAAAGGTCCAGATTCTGCTCTTTCATATAGCAGGAATTATATATTATGCCTTTCAAGCCATCCAGCAAGTTTAAATTAGCTTTGTCATGATGGTTCCTGGTACATTCCCAGTTACATCTAAACACCCACCCCCCTACATTCAGGTGGAGCAGGATTAAATTAGACCTTAAATTTGAGATTCCAGACATGATAAAGTCTCACCAATACAAGCACTTACTCCTCATTTCAAATTGCAAATTTATGTTCATGCTGGCATCTAGAAATATCTATTGCATTATGATAAAATAAGCAAATGATTAAGTGGGCATGTCTATAGTTTTGTTACCACTGTTTTCTAATGATGCCTGTAAAACTGGTCCAAATAAATCCATAGCACACCTCCTTATTGCCTGGTGTACCACTGTTGTTTTAATTGGGATGCTAAAGGCAAATTTCTTTACTAGCAATTGTGTGTTTTAACACAAACCACAAAGATGAGACAAATAGCACATCCAGGGCCAAAGCACAGCACATTCTCCAGCAGGCACATCCTTGTTCTTATGGATGTTTAGTTTGGTCCCCATCTTTGTTTTACGACTCCCATTCCTACACAATCTTAAGCACTACACAGAAGAGCTTGTTTTGGCAGCCAGCTTGCTGTGCAGCATCTTCCTCTTTCTGACTGCCAAAACTCAACTGCTATATGCAAATAGAGTTCCAGCTAATGGACAGCATGGAGATTGCAGTTTAATTTCTCTAAATAATGCAGTCTGATCAACAGAGAAGCCCTGAGCAGACGTTAGTGGTAACGATCACACTCACACAACCAGGTGGGTTGGCCTTGGCTGGACACCAAAGCCCCCCAGAGCTGCTCTATCAGCTCTCTCCTCAGCTGGACAGGGAAGAGAAAATGATCTTAAGGTTCTTTCCAACCCAAACCATTCTGTGATTCTATGACAGGGAGAAATCACTCACCCGTTACAATCACAGGCAAAACAGACCCAGCTTGGGAAAATCAAACTATTTATTGACGACCACATCAGAGTAAGACAATAAGAAATAAAACCTAAATCTTAAAAATTATCACTTGAAATCTTCCTTTAGCAGAAATGTTTACACAGATTTGTACTAAGCCTGAGTAGACCTACAAAAGGATTCTTCTGGCTCAAAATCCTACCCAGATTACCCTAGCAGAAGATTGCTTGGCAGCCTGCTTGTTTTGAGGTTGCCGCTTTCCTCAAGTTTGGTGAATTACAACTGTTAAAGAAATCTCATCTCCTTTGCACCAGCAGCAGCATCATTCTGCCACCAGGGCCTCTATACATCCATTCAAGACCAGGTTGGACACAGGGGCTTGAAGCAACCTGCTCTAGTGGAAGGTGTCCCTGCCCGTGGCAGGGGTTGGAGCTGGAGGAGCTTTAAGGTCCCTTCCAACACAAACTATTCTATGATTCTACGAAAACAGATCTTTGCCCAAGGCTCTTTCTCCAAAGCCGGTGAAAGGTTTGTTATAGAGAGCATAAAGATGAAAGACTCTGGAGTGGTTCTGATGCTACTCCCAGCACAAGTCAAAGGGTGGAGGTGGTCCCACACCCCTCATGAATGTAGTAACAAGAAGCACGAATCACTGTCACTCACTACTTCTTACTGTCTAAAGAAAGAG
The DNA here is from genome assembly GCF_000696875.1 of Nestor notabilis. Taxonomy (NCBI): domain Eukaryota; kingdom Metazoa; phylum Chordata; class Aves; order Psittaciformes; family Psittacidae; genus Nestor; species Nestor notabilis. Next base: position 4,587 of record NW_009919470.1, read on the forward strand.
GAAAATGCCCTTCACAGAGCCCATCATCCTGCACATTACATCCTTCCTGTTACAACTCTTGCTGCTACTTGGTCAACTCTTAAAGCTTGAAAGGTTTTGAAGTCGAGCTGGAACGGGAGCTTTGATGTTCGACTCTGCCAAGCTGCAGGCTGGCAGTGGCGGCTGATCTCACTCCAGCCTGTGTGGAGCTGAGAGAAAACAGTATCTGAAGAAGAGGCTGAGGAGGCAAAATGTGTATGATACCAGGTCTGGGCCTGAGGTACTCAGATGCGAAGTGCCAGTGCAGTGGGAGACCTGACATTAGAAACCTTGGGCCACCCCAACAATAGGCAAGGACTGTGAGGAGCATTATGTGCTTGATCAGAGCTTTCCCCGGACTTACACCACAGTTTCAGACACACAAAGATAACAGAGCAAGAGAAAGAACACACAGCGGTGTGTGAAAGGAAACTTGCTAAGTAGAGCTCTACCATTATTCCAGGCTTGCACATGTAATGATATCACAAGATAACATTTTTCATGCCTGACTTTTTCCTTAAGCATCGTAGAAATGAATTAGCATTTGATTTTTACGTGCCTGAGAGACAGAGAAATGTAACGATCAGTCTTTCAGAACTACTCTTGGAAGAAATCTAAAACACACCAGTTAGGCTTAAAGTTCAGAGTGGATCCCTAAAGGAAAAGTGGAAAGACATTAGATTGGTTTGGGAAACTCAAAAGAAAGTTCTAAGTGTTGCAAGAAGCCTACAGTTCATAAGGTAAGATTATTTTGAACAGTCTTATGCACCAAGCAGACCTAGAATTGCAAAGCCACAAAGTAAGTTGCTTTTCCCTGTCATGAACCTATCACTTCTCTATTATCTTCTGTTTCTTTCCTGCATGAAATTGTCTTCCCCTTTAAAACTCTATGCAGTTCATCCCAAATACCTCAGTTCTCTCTAACTTGCAGTGATTTTAAGCAGCATCTGATGGAATGTTTCTAGCATTTCCCCCACTAAGGCGTGAGCTGGGTTCAGTGCTCACGCAGGATCTGAAGATGAATCTCACCTAGTTTACACTGAGCAGTGATGCACTGTTCCTCCCGTCTCCTCTGACGGGACCATGGCACTACAGCCATGCCATGTCACTCCAAGGCTTCCCGTTCATTTCCAACTGAGCTTGTAGCTGCCTCATAAACCTCTCACGTCTTAATCAGATGGCAGCTGGTATTTCTCATGTGTCAACTGAGTTCTGATGTTATGACATGCACAGTGCCACGGGTGAGCACAAGCAAAGAAAAGGGACAGACTTTTCCCCTTTGGTTTCTATAGATTTGCTTGAGCCCTCATGACCTGTTAAATTCCCACCTCACCAAGCGGCTGGCTGTGACAGTGGCCTAGCAGCTAGCTTGATCTTTGAGGAGAAGCAAAGCTTTAGCTCTGAAAGTCAAGTATTGCATGACCCAGAGACTTTCTTTTACAAAGGAGACTGCAGGTAAGTTGGGGGATTTGGATTTGCTCAAGGCAGAACATGCAGCTACAGCTTTTCACCTTCAAACTGGCATCAAGCGCAGGTCCTTGCCTCACCAACCCAGGAGGATTTGCCTGCTCATCCTTTGAAGCAAACCACAACCCTTTAGGAGACGTCCCCTGTTCAAAGAACTGCATTTGAGATTCTGAAAGGGGAAGAATTTTAAACTTCTTTGTGTGTATTTAAAAATCTCTTTCTAAAGCTCCATTTTAACTGTGTTGGCATAACTGATTTTTCTTTGACTTCTTGCTCTTGCCTCCTTTCAAAGCAGTAGCTAAAGAGTGCATTCAGGTCAGGAACATTGTATGCAGCACTGGTGTGCACCAACACTTGGCATTTTGGTTGAAGGCAGGACTGCACCTGGGTTCAGGGCTGGTGACAGCTATCAAACGTAGCTACAACTTGATTACTTCTTGTCATGACATTCTGATTTGGCCTTTTCCTGAGACATTGCTAGATACTGCCTTGGAGCACCAGTAAGAAGTGGTGTTTTCAGGCTCCCGTTCCCCATTTCTCTCCTCCAGAAGTATTCCTAGGTATATATCCTTCCCACTTTCTGATGGCACCAGGATATCTACAGACACATTACTTAGAGCCACAAGGTTTGGCTTCCTGTGCCTCCAATCTGAATGCTCCCTCAGCATCTTCTAACAGCTATCACTATTCTTATCCCTTTCTGTTTTTTTCCCCTCGAGGGAATATGCCAGCAGGGATGGGGCTGAAATCCTTCTGGATCAGGAGCAGAGACAAATGCTGCTCTGTTTGTAAACACTCCATGGCTAAAATTAGCACGAGTCAGAAGAATCATGGCTAAACTTCAGGCTTCCCAAGCCATCCTGAGGAACGTCACAGGCGTATTGACACATCTGCTGCTGGTTTAAATAGCAACCAGCATTACCTTCCCTCAAGTGCCCCCCCAGCTGACTGAGGACACCACCAGCACATTTTCATCTGCAGAAACTATCCAGGTCCTCCTTAACGCCTTGCAGAAACTGGAAGGAAAGCCTTGGTGAGCTGGAATATTGTCCTGCGTTTCAGGGTCTGATTAAACATTGGGAGAAGAGAAAAACTCTCACAGCATGAGCAGTTTGTAAGCAGGTTTGTGCTGTGCAATTTCAAGCTTGAGGGAAAACTAAGCCACACGGGGTACTGCAGGCAGCATTAACTAGGATGGGTGATCTCTACATAGGTCTCTCCTTTCAGCAGTCACAGGCAAGGGCATATAAAACTGACCTTGGCTGTGTCTGCAGGGAAACAGGACAATAGAGAAGCAGTGGTATGCTCAGTGTGCTCAATAAAATCCATGCTCTCAGAACAAGCTGCCAACCAAACGATCTGAATATATCATGTTAACAGTTAAATTCACGTCTTCGTAGATCCTAAAGTAGCAACTTGGCTTTTTTGTTTGGGAATGAATACATACAACTACCTACCTAAAGCTTCTTTAAAAGGCAGAGCAAAACCATAGCATCTTTTTTTTTTTTTGTCATCTATTGGTGTCATAAGACTGAAGGAGATTAAATTATATACAAAAGAAGTAGGTGGCATATTGGGGGTTGGAACTAGATTATCTTAAGGTCCTTTCCAACCCTAACTATTCCATGATTCTATATTCTAAAAAGAAACAAAAATAGTGGTACAGCCAAATCAAGCAAAGACCTTCAGAAAAGGCCAGAGGCCAGGACAATACTATTGGGAGTTTTATTCAGTGTTGGAGGATATGGTCACTTTTGATAGTGCAAATTCGTGCCTGTAAACCTGAGGTTATCAAAAGAACTTACAGAAAGAATAGATTTTATTTAAGAGAGAAAAACAACTGAGCTGAAAAGTATAACTCCTGCTTTGTGTTACTGGCTCGACACGTTTAAAATGAATATCTCCTCCTCCAAAGAAATGAGGTGGAGAGAAGAATTCAGAGAGAACGGATTGCACCCAGTCCACAGGCCAGGAGACCTTAGTGAGCTTGTTCTGTACAACTAATACAATTGCTGGTGCTCCTGGGATTTTATTTGAGGAAAAAACAAAGAAAATATTAAACTAGATGTTTATTATGGGCAGTCAGGATATTGTGGACATGCAGCTTTATCAAATATTGCTGCTATTAAATATATAGCTGCCATTAAATATATACTGCAAAATATAGCAGTGCCACCCTACTGCCTGCTCAGTGCTTTGCTCTTGAAGAGCAGGGGAACTGCTCCAAGGGAAAGGGCTCCACACAGTCCCGTCTGTAAGGGTTTGCATAGGAAGCATTCACCCTGATGCTTCTGACTGCTGTGCTCTTCATAGAAGCACAGAATCAACCAGGTTGGAAAAGACCCCTCCAGTCATCGAGTCCAACCAGCCCTGCCAAGGCCACCACTGACCCCTGGCACTGAGGCCTTGTCTACCTGGGCTGTGAACACTTGCAGGGACCATGACTCCA
>NW_009919470.1:8603-15535 GCF_000696875.1 Nestor notabilis
GGCCGGTTCCGTTTGTCCCATCCCTTGGGAGTAGAGACCAGCCCCCTCCTGGCTCCATCCTCCTGTCAGGCAGTTGCAGAGAGCGATCAGGTCCCCCCTGAGCCTTCTCTTCTCCACACTAAACCCCCCAGGTCCCTCAGCCCTTCCCCATCACACTTGTGCTCCAGGCCCCGCTCCAGCTCCGGTGCCCTTCTCTGGCCCCACTCCAGCACCTCAATGTCTCTCTTGGAGTGAGGGGCCCAGAGCTGACACAGGGTTCGAGGTGCAGCCTCACCAGTGCCCAGCACAGGGGAACAGTCACTGCCTTGTCCTTCTCAGCACTCTTCCTGCAGCAGACATATCTGAGGCCATCAGTAACAGGGCCTCCAGCATCATTAACAGCAGGGACTTTCCTCCTGGGACTCTGATCCACCACTACTTCTTAGGGTGCTGCTGTCAGTGGCCATAGCTCCCCTGCACAGCCTCGTGCTGTCAGATACTCTCCATTTAAAAAGGGATATTTCTTCCCTCATTCTTGTCTAATCTTGAACATTAAAGATCCAGTTTCAACTGATTGTAATCATGGGTATCCCCTCCACTGATGTGAAGTGCAAGGGACTGGGGCATGCTCTGCTAAAGCTCCCTCCTGCATGAAGCACAGGAGGAGGAAACCTCGCCATGGTGGGAGAGGGGCTGCCCGGGCAGGCGCTGATGGCAGAAGCCATCCTGCTGCACAGCCACCACCAGCAGCAGAGATGTCATTGGGTCTGAACAGCCTCAGGTATGGTCCTCGAGGGACACAAAGCCCAATGGATAAGGGGACACTGGAGAAGGTGACAACGCACACTGCTGTCCCTTGGGTAGACACATGTTGGGCAGCGGGGAAGCTGAGGCACCCAAGACCACCAAAAGCCACAGATGCTATCAAACAGACTCACACACGAAACCAGAGCTGCTATATTTGGAAAGCAACAGCATCTCCTAAAAAGAAGCAATAAGAGTCAAAGTACGTGACTGGAGGCTCTTTTGGAAGAGCCTTTTCCTTTCCATTTAAAGTGTGGTGCTTGTCGACGTTTCCATTTCTCTGCCCTTGGCAGAGCACACACACACGTACACCCTGCCATGCCCACAGAACACTTGGCTGTGATTTAGATCCCCCAAATCTTTACCATATGCCAAATATCCCATCCATTTAAATAGGAGGATTATAGGAGTAGGAGGAAGCTTAGCACAAACAATAGCTGTGATCAGACCCAGCGTGCACGAGTGATTTGTGGGAAGTGCAAGACATATCAAAGATGGCAGGTGCTGCTCCTGCAAGCTATTTATACTCGTGGAGTCACTCTAGAAACACTTCTTTCTTAGCACACTGTAGGATTCCTTTTCAAAGGGAGAGGAGAGGTGTGGAGCATGACTGCACGGGCCAAGCCTGTCATTTGAAAGATACAGAACTAAGTATTGCATAAAAATCCCTCTGTAACATACAAAGAGGAGTAACCTGCTATAACTAGCTTCAAAGTAGGGAATCACAACAAACCAGGAGATAGGTAACAGGGGGAGAAAAAAAAGGAGTAGAAGGGAAGCAAATAAAGCATTTTCCACTTCAAAAGCACTAATCTTAGAGATCCAGGCTCTGCTGGGATTTGGCCTGTTCTTTTCTTTAACAAAGGAATCCCTGTCTCCCATAAGAGGTAAACATATTTGGTAACCAGGGCTTGGCTGCTTGCTTCTGAGGTTCAAGAATGCAATGACTTCTTGTCCAAGAAATGCATTTAGGAGGTTTTGTCCCCAAAAAGGGATCCCTTGGGTGCTGACAGGCAAAAGGCTGAGGACAATGCTGTGGGGCTTATGGCTGTGGCACCGGACGATGCTCTTGCACCTTCTCCCCAAACCACTTCAGGACCCCATTACAGGATGAAGGCTTTTGAATTCAAATTGAAATAAACCCTGGAGCAAGGACCATTTGGGGACATCAGAGCCTGTCATAGCATTTCTCAGTTGGAGTGAGATGTTGTAAACGCCAGGATTAATGCCTTACACACTCTCCTTGGGCACAGGGAGAAGCAGAGATGCCACCATGATCTGAACCCTTCATCCCCACTGTGAAAACAGAGGGAGCTGCGATTAGGATGCCCTTCCAGTGATAACACCCCCAGTGCTGCCATCCCCGCTTGCGTGTGTCTGGAAATAACTGTTTGAGTTTGAAATAACTGCTATTTCTGACTCAGGGTTCCAGTTGTGAGCTGTGTACGATAAAAAGGTTAGTGCCTACGTTATTCACATGTCAGCACAGTTCAGAGCCTCTCACAGAGGTTAAAGAAAGCAAGTCAAGATGAGCGCGACCTATCCTTTGTAGTCCTGATCTTAAGGCTTTTAGCCTGGCAGATCTGCATTAAAATGAACAACAGTTTCTGTGCTAAAGCTGGGAAATTCACTAAAAATCATTCTCCTTGTGTTCTGTTATTACAGCTGCGTAGTTTTCAATTGCTCCGCAGACACAGTTCTTGGAGGCACAAACTGCATCATTACCAAGTATCACTGTCACTGTGTCAGAAGTAAGGCAGTAACACAAGCCTCAGCAGTGAAAAATACCCCCAAACCTCATTAGCAAGCATCTTCTTTAAAGCAAACTACCACAAGTCTTTAATCAGAAAAGTTTCTAATTTCAGACATGAGTTAGCTGAACTTAAAGGGAACAAGCAGCTCTTAAAAGCTGCCACCACAAGTGCATTCGCATTAAAGTGGAGAGCATTGCAAAGTGACCTATTTCATTACTGATTCCAGGAAGTGCTCTGCCAGAAGCAGCTTGAGGAATCTATGAAATCTGCAAATTCCTTTCAAGAATTCGACTTATTTATGGTACTTGGTATTCCAGGATGGAGCTGAGGTCACCACCATGGTATGACTGCAGATACTTTTAGACTTAGCGAAGCAGATGCCATGCCACATCCCAAATGGTTGCAGATGGTGGGAGCTGCCATCCTTACTGAGGAGCGCAGGGATGCAGTGACCTCTCCCAGCAAGAAGGCTGTTGAAGGCAGAGGAGGGCTTATCTCATGCATGATGCTGTTATATTCCCACCTCTCCTGTCCTTCAGCTTAACCCACCAGTAACTTGGGGCCTACAAGGATGCTGGAGAGGGACTCTTCATCAGGGACTGTAGTGATAGGACAAGGGGTGATGGGTTCAGACTGAAACAGGGGAAGTTCAGGTCAGATCTAAGGAAGAAGTTCTTCCCTGTGAGGGTGCTGAGGCGCTGGCACAGGGTGCCCAGAGAAGTGGTGAATGCTCCATCCGTGGCAGTGTTCAAGGCCAGATTGGACAGAGCCTTGGGAGACATGGTCTAGTGTGAACTGTCCCTGCCCATGGCAGTGGTTTGGAACTGGGTGATCTTAAGGTTCTTTCCAACCCAAACCATTCTATGATTCTATAAGTCGGGAGGGAGAGGAATGGACCAGGGGATGGCACAGAGGGGTTGGCAGTGGCCATAGCATATCACCCCAGTGACTGTGCTCCTAAGGTCTTTTCCAGACCAGTGTTTCTCTGGTTAATCACCTCAGGACATCAACATGGATTCATGCATTTAAAACCAATACAGAAGGGAGCAACTTGGTCTAGTGAAAGGTGTCCCTGCCCATGGCAGGGGGTTGGAACAGGACCAACTTTAAGATCCCTTCCAACCCAACCCAGTCTGTGATTCTATGAGTCTTCAGCAGAGATCTCGGGCTCAACACCACTGCTGGGTCCTCAGAACAGAGCTCTGTCCCCAGAAAGGAGGAAGGGATGCGGGTGCCCTCAGCAGCCCCCGAGGCTGGGGAGCAGCGATGAGGGCGCTGCGTGCCTGCATGTCTCATTGCCACCTAGTGACCAGCGCCATGGCCCAGCAGCCGGCAATAGTCTGAGGGCAATAGTTTTGCTCCCATAAGAATAAAAACACAGACGGGCACTGGCTCTCTGCTCGCCTGCAGCCGCGGTCACTCTATTACCTGCCCTCATGTCCAGGCACCACCAAACCCCAGGGTTTTAAATGAAATCCTTGAGTGGTTAATGTGCCAATTACTAATCACAGTGGTTACTGCTAAAGCAAGAAGCCAAACACATCAGTAACGCGCACGGGAGGGACAGATGCTTTGTCTTGCAAGTGAGCTTGCCTCGCTGGATGCTGCACTTGCAAAGCGGATTGAAACCAACAATACAATTAACTTCATCCCACTGAATTTAACCGAATTTGACTGTAAGCAGTTTAGGAATCTCGGTACTGTGTTATTTGCTACAACATACTGTCATATTTGTTTTTCCATTAAAAGATAACTGAAGCAAAGAGCACCAGCCAATAACTTAAAGAGAAAAGGGAATTGAATCAGCTAAAAACTCCTTTCTTTGTGCAAAAAGTTAAGTACACCTGTGTTTGCTGATATCTAGTAGGGCAAGATAATGCTTCTCAAGAAACAATTCAGCTTCTATTCCTGAATCAATAAGAACAATTCCCATTAAGAATACCTAGAAGAGCTGCTTCTTCCTGAAGTGGGGATGAACTGAGAGCTCTTCACTAATGACTTCTGATTCATTTCCTCAGCTACCGGTAATGAAGTACTGCTGCATTCACTTCCACGAGTGAGGCACCTACTCCTTCACCTTCTGAGCTGTGCCCAGTACACAGCTTCAGGTTTTTCCCTTTCCTGACTTAGCCAGAACTTAGTAATGAAATTACCCTATGTGGGTACCTTTGGTTCCCAGGAAAAACAGGTTATTTCTAGCAGAAGTATTTGTTGTTTTAACAGTGCTGCTGGGAATACAGGATGGGCAGCAAGGACATCAAGCCAGCACCCACCAGCAAGACTTTGAGGTTGGAAATTGCCACAAAGTCACAGGGACAAGTACATGAAAGTGCTGTGCAACCTGCTCTTTGTTTTGCTCTTTGTTTCCTGGAGCCACCCAGGAAGTAACAAAGCATTGCAATACCAAGAAAGCACTTTATGGCTTTTCTAGGGTTCTTTGTTATCCAGCAGTATTGAAGTAGCATCCCGTGGCCAATACTGCTCTGAGCTGTGTGAAGCCAGTTCTCTATATCAAACAGGCAACATGCTTCCCACGCTCCAGAAAGAGCCAAAGCTCATTTCATGGAGCCTTTATCATGCAGCACAACCCCAAGAACTGAGGGCCCTGCCTGTGGGGTCATTACCCATAGAGGAGAGCCTGATGCCTATTCCTTCCCCTCAAAGCTGTCGTTGGTTCCAAATGCTGTCAGTACATTTCTGCTTGGTTGTACAGTCACAAAAAATCACATCAATTCTCCTGCTTCACTAGCCGTACTGAACCCAATTTGGCCTTTAGTCAAACTCACAATTAATGTGCAATGATTTAAACAGATACTCCTTCAAGAACCCACTCTCCATACCTGACCAGCATTGTATGCCGTGTGGCTACTTAGCTTGGACTCACCTTATACAGGAACAGAGAAAAGGGCTCCCCAACTTCATAGAAAAAGAAGGCATGTTTTCAAACCACATGAAATATGCCCTAGAAACTGATCTAATTGTACTCACCATTGCAGGACTCTAACATCACTGCTTATTAGCTGAATATAACTGTGTGGTGACCCTTCAGAGCATTACAGCTAATGGCAAGATGGTTGTTCCTGGCAGCAAGCGCAGCTCAGCCCTCGTCACCAGCCAGGGGCACGGATGGGCTCTGGACATCTGAGCCTCTCATCCATCCATCCATCTGCTTTTGAACACAGAGGTGACCCTTCAGAGCATTACAGCTAATGGCAAGATGGTTGTTCCTGGCAGCAAGCGCAGCTCAGCCCTCGTCACCAGCCAGGGGCACGGATGGGCTCTGGGCATCTGAGCCTCTCATCCATCCATCCATCCATCTGCTTTTGAACACAGACTAATGAAAGAAGTCACTGTTTGTTCCTGGAAGGATCGCAGTGTATAGAATCATAGAATATTTGGGGTTGGAAGGGACCTTAAAGATCATCTCGTTCCAACCCCACTGCCATGTATAAACACAAAGAAAACAAACTTCCAGCCAAAAATGTTGGTATTTTACAAATTCCTCATTTGTATCTCTTCTCCCTCTGTCTCCTTTCTCTTACACTGTTAACTAGATGCTAAGAAAAGCAGGGCTGGACCTGTGCTAGTTTGAATCATATTAGGCTTTTAATTAGGAAAGACAAAGTCATGTCACTTAATTCCATGCAAGAAGATGCTCTAGGAGCACAGTGCAGGTGCTCACGAGATGCTGAACAGATCAGAAGAGCACCATCTGCGCTCCCAGACATCACAAGTGTTCAGGCCCAAGGTCTGCCCCATCTCATCCTCCTCCCCATGTTCTATTAACAATGCCTTTGTCACTATAGATTAAACAGCAGTGGATCAACTCTCATAAAAGCCTCTTGTTCTATTCCCTTCACCCCTTCCCATCTCCCCCCAGTAGTACATTAGCCAGTTGCAAGTGCCGACTCGTGTTTGCTGGGCAGCAGAGCCAGGGCTCTGAGGATGCTGTTTGGGGATGGAGGAGGATCATGCCTGTGGAGCATGGAAGTCCCCAGGCCCAGGGAAACACACAGAGTTTGGCAGCTGCACAGTGCCCAGTGCTCTTTGTGAGCTGCTTTTGAAGGGCTGGGTTGTATGAAGTGTTAATTAGGATTCTGCAAGTTCCCAGACACCCTTTCAATTAAAATCAAGCTGAAGATATAAGATCTGTTGCAGAATGACACAGCAAAGCTGTCACTTGATTTCTGCCCCATTTATGGTTGTGTCTCCTTGGATTGGCCCCATTTTGCTGGGCTGCAGAGAGACAAAGCCATCTTTTGTACAAGTCTGGAGTGTTTGTGGCAGGGACCATGTTCCTCTCTCAGCACAGGGTCTGTGCAACACTGAGGGTGTGAATACCTCTCTGGTTTGAGATGCTCGTAGCATCACATTCACCGATTACTGCTGTACGCA